>NC_063261.1:398858-698858 GCF_019578655.1 Ricinus communis | reverse complement strand
TGTAGTATTTGGAATGGAATTATAAGAAGCAAGGTGAGCCTCACGTCATCGCATAGTAAAAGGCCTCAACTACATGGGATGAGTCCTAGGTGGAGATACGGTTGGTGAGATAATATCATGTGGTGGTTGTATTTGATGAGGTTGGTTTGTTGTAATAGACGTAAGGTCGACAACAAGGTTTAATCCTAGCAAGGCAGATAGAGTTTTAGTACGGGAAGGAGAGAAATATGTAGGATTAGAATAATTATGATCAGTAGAGGTTGGTACAAGAGACAATGTATTTGGAATTGAATTGTGTAGTTGAGGTGAAACTGAGACTCTTGGTGAGGATAAGGTAGGACCCGCATTTAATGGAGAAGTTTGACATGCAATGGGATTAGTAGAAACAACAGTAGATAAATTAGAAATATTATTAGCAAATACCTTTAGGAAGTGAATTGGAATGGCCCGCACTTATCACCTATAACCAAGGAAAAGAATGTTGACTTTTGGGTGGAGTTAAACAAGAATTAGAATTCATAAAAGGAAAAAAAGACTCATTGATTTGAACGTGTCTTGCAATATATTTTTTGTCATTTTATACATCAAGGCATCGGTAACCAAAATGGGAAGGAGCAGCCCTAAATAGACACATTCTTTTGTGCGAAAATTAAATTTATTTTTGTGATATGGTCTTAGCAAAGGAAAGATGGCATAACCGAATATTTTAATGATTTGTAATTTGGATTTTTACCTCTTAAAGAATTTCTCATGAACCACAGTAGTTGGTAATCCATTATTAAGAGTTAAAGTTGAGTTATAAGAATCTGGCCAGTATTTAAAAGGAATTGAACTGTGAGTAAGTAAGGTTAGACTAGTAGTAACTAAATGTCTAATTTTCCTTTCAGAGGTACCATTTTGTTCATGTGTATAAAGATAAAATATATGATGAACAATTTTTTGGGTCTGAAAAAATTTACTTAATTTTTAGTACTCACCACTCCAATCAGAATGAAAGGCTTTAATTTTGGTAGAAAATTGTGTTTCAACAAGGGCTTCAAAATTGATGAAAATATCATAGATATCACTTTTATTTTTCAAGAAGTATACCCAAGTGAATTGAGTATAAATAACACAAAATAATGAAAACCTAAATTTGATAAAACTGGAGAACGTCCTTAGATATCAAAATGAGTAATATCAAATGATTTTAAACTTTTATGTTCAACAAGAGTAAGAGGAATTTTAGCTAATTTTCCTAAAAAATAAAAAGAACACTTTTCAGGATTAAACTTGATAAAGGTTGGAAGATCATGAGCCTTAAGAATTTTTGCTACTGTCCAATTTTGTAGGTGACCAAGATGAGAGTGCCAAACATCAAAAAGAACAAATTCAGTAAGGAGAGCTTGAGATCACTGGATATTTGGCAATAAGTACAAACCATTCTCATTCACTCCTCGTTGGAGTTGCTGCTTTATCTTCTAGTCCTTAATAAGAAAGAAAGAAAGAAGGCCAAAATTCAAAAGAGCAATGATTATCATTAGAAAATTTTGAAATAGAAAGCAATGGTTTTGTAATATATGGAACATGTAAAATATTATTGACAAATAAAGATTTTGATGGAGAAGAAATAAAAGAATGATTCATGGTAGAAATAAGCAAATCTTATCCATTACTAACAATCAATTGATCACCACGTGTATATGGCATTGGGAATTGAAGCTTAGAGATGTCTAGAGTAATACGAACATTTCCTCCTGTATCAACAACCCAAGGAGTATAGTGAGGTTGAGATCGAGGATGAGCATAGGGTGATGGTCTAGAGGAAGCAAGATTTGTTTGATTATGTGAAGGACGCCGATTAATCAAAGAGGTATACCTTCTAACTGATCAGCAATATAATTGTTTAAACCAAAAATTTGGTAAGAGACACGAGAATTTTTCCAAGATCGCCTTCTATTTTGCCATAAAGGGTGTTGGTTGGAAGATTGCGGGTTAGGCAGCGGAGGTGGTGTTAGCACCAAATTTTTCAAATAAAATTTTATATAAGTCCGATGATAAGACATTTTAGTTGGTGAAATACTTTTCAGTGAATGACGTGTGTTAAACTTATGAAAATAGCCCTAAAGATCAACTCTAAAGTCTTGGAACCCAAAAAACTACATTTTAGCAAAGCTGACAGATTGATCTCACCCAATGCTCGTTCTGCCATACCTTGTTTTAATTAATTTCTACTAAATTTTAATTAATTGCGTTCTTAGTCATTCTTTTTTACTTTTCGCCATTTAATTTCTCTATAATTGCATGCTCTATTTATTATTTATTACCTTTTATTTATATTAATTTGTTTTGAGACTCTAAGGCCGTGGTTTGTAATAATTTTTCCTTAAGCGGCCTGATCTCTCTAATTCCTTTTATATATACTTATCTTATTGCTTTCTAGGTTTCTCGTTTCACATGTTTAAAGAACTAAAATTAATCTAGTATTATGTGATCACCTCATATGCCAACTTTAAAATAAATCGAGCTTACCAATGTAAGTTCCCAAGCTATATAATGTGATCACCTCAAATGCTAAAATAAAATAAATTTGGCACGTAGACTTAGATAATAAAATCATATTCTGATTTGGTTACCTTTCATATGTGAAGATAATAAAATCTAAGGTATCAAAGTACCTCCCGACTAGGATTAGCAAAGGCACCAATACGCCTTCCATTTAGGACTAGTTAAGGTACCAAAATACCTCATCCTTAGGTTAATCTCTTGATTTCTCACATCACATGCTAAGAAAGATACAAAAAGGTTGGTATATAAAATAAATATAGGGTAAAATAGGCTAAGATAATGTTATTAGGATATACAAAGGCTCGTCCACTCTATTGGAGGCTAGGCTTCACCTCTTAGGCTGATAGGGGTGCCTTCATAAACCTTCCCTATCCGTACCTAACTTTTCAAATCTAGAATCTTTGATTTAGGGAGGAAAAAACTTGAGCTCTTCGCGAGGGGACAAAGTCATCATCCTCACTCTAGAAACATGTCTCAATCTCATTGGATGGCGACTCCTTCTCTGATTGGTCTAAGGCCTTTCGTAATCCCTAGGAGTGGCAATGGGTAGGGAACCCACCCATTTAAGGATACTCGAACCCGAACCTGATTAAAATACACATATCCAAACCCGTTTAAGAAATTGTTTCTATTACCGGAACCTGTCTCAAACTCGAATAAAAATACTTGCATACTACCCGAACCCGATTAAAATTTATGTAAATTAAATAACTATTAAATATATTTATGGATACTTAAACGGGTAGTGGGTACCCTACCCGTTTATATAATTATTCCGATAATTAAATGGATACCTGTTTACCGAATCTGTTTACAATAATTAAATTCTAAAATATATTAACAAACCTAATGTAAATAAAAAATAAAAAATATGAACAAATTAAATCTAAATATTTAAAATTAAATATTCAATATATTAATACAATCAAAAAATAAATTTAGTAAAATATAAAATAATGTTCTAAATAATATAATCGAGTTTGGATAATGGGTATCCATGGGTTCAAATCCAAATCCGACTCGAATCTGTTACGGGTAGTAAAATTAAATTCCAAACCATCCCAAGCCTGTTTATTATTATCTGTATCCATCTTATTAAGTTTCGGTCAAGTCGGGTATTTGAAAATAGCCACCCAACTCCCTTAGGACCCTCAACCGAACGGCTTATTTCGAAACATAGTACGAACAACGGTACTTAGACACAATAACAAGGTCTCTTAGCTCTTGGGGCAGGCCCCAAAAAGCTATGCTTACAAGTGGCATATTGGATCTGATTGAAGAAGCTATTTGTGATTTATAGGAAAGATTAGCAAGAGGAATTTCATGAGTGCTTTTAAGAAGAATTTCATCGGCAAGGAGATGGCTATGTAGCTCCTCAAAGGTTATTGGTTCAGATCTAAGGTTGAGAGCAGTAATAAATCGACCTACAACAGATAACTCGTCAAAAACAAATTTAGCATATTGAAGATATTGGGAGATAGACATATCATTCTTCTTTAATTCCTATAACTCGATATTCAATTAAAGTTATTTATTTTATGAAATTGTGCTAAAAGAATTGGCTAGTGCTGTATAGGCATCTTGAGAAAAATTAATACCCAGAAAACACTTCTTCAGTAATGAAAGAGAGAATCTAAGAGAGCAACATCTGGTCACGTTGAAATGAGGTTTCATAATCTATATTTGGAATTTGCACTAAAAGATTAGTAGTATTAGGAATTGTTTTTGGTGGAGAAGGTTTGGTACCATCAATAAAACCCATAAGTTTTTGATACTTTAGTAAAGGAAAAAATTGTACTTTTGAAGCTAAATAGTTTTTATTGTTTAATTTGATTGAGAAGGAGTGAGTAGTGGTAAAAGGAGAAGGAGAAAGATTATAAGGAGCAGATTGAGCAAGTTGAGCAAGTTGATTGTTGGCCATGGTAGTCTGATACCATGTAGAGATTAAAGGCTGAATTGAATGATTTGAATTATATTAATAATGAAGTACATGTTACATATATAGCCAAATATAAGAAAGGATAAAGTTAAAATAAATATTAGTTACATCTAACATCTATACATGGTAAGACTAAGAAAGAGAAAAATATATATCATAATAGAATGGAAAGATTACATCCTTATCAGTAACAACGATGCTGCATACCAAAATATATTATTTAGATACAAAAAAGATACTATATACTAGGATATTGTTAAAATGATTAAAGTAAATTTTATTTTTGATTTCTATAAAATAGGATATTTAAAGTATACTGTTGATATATTAAGACTATATGTTATAACAATACATATAATTGATTCATACCTGCATTTCATTGATCATTGATAAGATATAGTTGTTATTAAATAAGTTTGATTCTTTTATGCTAGCTTTCTAGTTCATCCATGTTTTATTTGAAGTGTTGAATTTTTAAAGAAACAATGATGCTGCATATCAAAAAGATGCTATTTAGATATTAAAAAAAATACTATATACTGTAATATTGTTAAAATGATTGAACTATATTTTGTTTTTAGTTTTCTAGAACATACTACTTAAAGTATACTGTTGAGTTTATCTATTTTACTTTTGTTCTTTTATATAGAGCATATACTAATAAGATTGTAATGATATACTGTTTTTTGTTTATATGTTTTGTTTATTTGTGTAAAATATACTAATAACATCTTAATGATATACTTTTTATTGATTTGTTAAGAAGCGGGATTTGTCACGACCCAATCTATGGATACGTGACCGGCAATAGGGAATGAGTAGGCTTAAGGCCACTAAATCCTGTAGTAAGCTTGACTATTCACTAACTCAATCAAATTGAAATCCGGACTCAATCCAAAGCACTTTTTCCACAATTAACTTTAAATCAACAGGTACTATAAATTAAATTCGGTCCACCAGCATAATTAGGCGAGCCTTGAATTTATATAAAATTAAAAACTGATAGGTCTAAAATTTCTACTGTGGAGGATCTAGAATTTTACAAGTCAAACATACCAAAATCGATTATATTAACTCGATGATGAAGGAGCCGGGCTGTTAGATAAGAACTGCAGGAAGACTAACAATCACCTGAAAAATAGTGAAATTGAGACTGTGAGTCTTGAGAGTGAGTTAAAATTATATATCCCAAAACGAATATAAATACTTTAATAAAATATTTTTTTAATTAAAATAAAATACGTGTCATGCTATGCTTCTATAAAATAAAATAAAATAAATTTTAGTTCATACTACAAGATGGAGTACCTCAGTAGAACCCTAGCCCTATCACTAACAGTCTCGACTCTCTCATTCCAACAGAACTGGCGCCCAGAGAGCGAAGCTCGACCAGGGTCCTTAAATCTAGTTCGGTCACTTAATTATTACTAACAGTCTTAGCCTTTCGGCTCTCTTACTCTAATAAGACTGGCGCCCAGAGAGCAAAGCTTGACCAGGATCCTTAAGTCCAGTCTGGTCACTTAAGTTTCCAAATAAGCCGGCGCCTAGAGAGCAATGCTCGACCAGGGACCTTTACTCCGACAAACTCACTCTACTCGGCCCAGAGAGCAATGCTCGATCAGGCCAAGTCCTAAATTTACCATTTTAAATTTACCTTTTTACTACCCGTCTCAGGTTCATACCGGTGCGCACGCGGTCTTGATGCAACCCATAAGGTGGCATGTTCTACTGTCGTCCCATCCCGAGTCAACACACAATTAAAAAATCATAATGCAGAAAATGAAACATATATAAATAATGAATAAATAAATAATTAAAATATTAATTCATGTAATCGGAACTATTTCATAAAATCTTGGCATGACACGTGTAAACAGGCATATGACTTTAACTCACAGTTCTGACGACCTCCTACCTCTGCTCCGATGCCTCAGGTGGAGCAAGTCAAACTGACGGATTATCTAATCACGAAAAACAATTCAATCAATAACATTAAAACATTTGACGATTAACCTTAGGTCTAGATTCCTAGGACTGACTG
Source organism: Ricinus communis (assembly GCF_019578655.1). Classification (NCBI taxonomy): domain Eukaryota; kingdom Viridiplantae; phylum Streptophyta; class Magnoliopsida; order Malpighiales; family Euphorbiaceae; genus Ricinus; species Ricinus communis. Next base: position 692,331 of record NC_063261.1, on the reverse strand, counting down.
TCTAAAAATTTTGACTCGGGTAAATTCTACCGAAAATTCGGCAGAACTTCCAGTAAACACGGACGTCTACCCCCGTATTACGAGTCCAGGACCTCCAGAAAACAATTCAAATATTTCAACAATTTATTTAACGGGAGTCGGGCCACCACACTACATTACTTTTCCCGACTCCGCCACACAACACAAAACACGATTACTCGTAGACGGTCCGACAATTTATTATTTTAACTAATAAACCTACATAATTTTTCTAATACTCAAAACAATAATTAATCATACAATTTTCATCAATGAACTCTAAAATCTACGGGCCAGAGAATTACAGAGACGCTTGATCACTCGGTCGACTCGCCTCTAGAAATCGGAGTCCGATCGACGATCCGAAAGTGCCTACGGACTCGGGACAATGCACTGATGACGATCCCAGCTTCCAATCATCCAATCCAACCCCTGATCATCCAGAGAGATTTACACACGATCTCGACCGTCGATTTTCAAACGGAGTCCGATCATCGGAAAGCTGGTGCCATTTGAAAGCTTAAGTTGGGGGGAGTCCGGATATGTCCTCTAATCAGCCATCCCTTGTCAGAACTCGTCAGAAATACCTAAAAACTCTGGCTGCCCCTCATTTTCTCTCTCCACCGCGAACTTTCAACTCCGGCCACCATTTGTGTCGCCGCTGCTCCCAAAAGGAAGCCCAGACTCAAGTGAGTCGATTGCCACCTGACTCGGCTGCCAAAGCCGCCGGAAACACCACACACGGCGTTGACAGCTGACGCCTCTCTCTTCTTCTTTTTTTGTCCTTAGCCGCCGTCTCCCTTCGCCTGCTGTCGCCCCTAGCGTGCTCGCCATTGACGGCTGCACCTCCCAAAGTCGACGCTACCCTCAGTCGAGCCTCCAGCGCCGAAGCCGACGTCTTCTTCTTCTTCTTCCCTCCCGCGATCCCCTTCTCTTTTATTCTTCTTTATACTGACCTTTAATCCCTGAAATTTTCCTCTTTACCAATTAATCCCTCAACTTTTTTAATTACTAACAATTTCACCTTGTAAAATTTCCGATTAATCCTTAAACTTTTTTTAGCTTTTCAATTAAGCCCCTAACTATTTAATTTGGGTCAAATTAGAATTATTGAAAATATAGAATTACTTATTTACCCTTGCTTTAAAATGTGAAATTACTAAAATAACCATGACAATTTATTATTTTAACTAATAAACTTCACATAATTTTTCTAATACTCAAAACAATAATTAATCATACAATTTTCATCAATGAACTATAAAATCTACGGGCTAGAGAATTATCGAGACGCTTGATCACTCGGTCGACTCGCCTTTAAAAATCGGAGTCTGATCGACAATCTGAACGCGCCTACGGACTCGGGACAACGCACTAATGATGATCCCAGCTTTCAATCTTCGAATCCAACCCCCGATCATCTAGAGAGATTTACAAACGATCTCGACCATCGATTTTTAAACGGAGTCCGATCACCGGAAAACTGGTGCCATCTGAAAGCTTAAGCTGGGGGGAGTCCGGATATGTCCTCTAATCAGCCATCCCTTATCAGAACTTGCTGGAAATACCTAAAAACTCTGGCTGCCCCTCATTTTCTCTCTCCACCGTGAACTTTCAACTCTGGCCACCATTTGCGTCGCCGCTGCTCCTAAAAGGAAGCCCAGACTCAAGTGAGTCGATTGCCACTCGACTCGGCTGCTAAAGCCGCCGGAAACGCCACCTACGGCGTTGACAGTTGACACCTCTCTCTTCATTTTTTTCCTTAGCCGCCGTCTCCTTCGCCTGTCGCCCCTAGCGTGCTCGCCACTGACGGCCGCACCTCCCAACGTTGATTGATGTGCGTAAAATACACACATCTAAATAGGGTTTTTAAGATTGATTTTATGTATATTTAGATGTGAATTGGTCCCAACACTCACCCTATGTGTCTGTTTGTGTGAATTAGGTCTAAAAGAAGTCAAAGTATGATAAAGGGAAGAATTAGAGCATAATTGGACGTCAAAGCTGCCGAAACAAGCTAAGTATGCCCATGAGGAAGGTTAACACGACCGTGTTGGATTCAACACTGGCCGTGTTCCCAACACAGCCACCAACACGGCCGTGTTGGATGCACAACAAATATCAAAGGAAAAAGGTTTTTAGGGAGCACGGACACAAAGAGTAACACGGGCATCAACACCAGAACGTGTTGGGAACATGGGCATCAACACGGCCATGTTCATGGCAGCTTGTCAAATTCATTTAAAAAGAAAGAAAAGAGAAAAAAGGAGGGCAGTTAGGGTTAGGACGCCCAAAACTCATCTTTTTCTCTGTCTAAGGGTTTTTTGAGTTGAAACTAAGAGAAAAGGAGACTTGGATCAAGGTTTCACTTGGATTCTCTTCGAAGATCAAAGATTGGCGAGGATTGTAGATTGGTTTCAATCTGAGTAAGAGGAACAATAATCGATCCAAAATTGGGCACGAGGAATTGGAGCTATTTACTGTCATCCAAGGGTGTATTCGGGTTCTTCTACCTTTACTCATTTTTTGTAATTGAATTCTTGTTGGTTGTGATTATGAACATGATTAGCTAACCTTATTAACCCATTGGGGTTCTTTATCTAGGAATTTTTATACTTCAATTTTGAATTGAATGTATTGATTGTCAATATTGGTTTGCAATGGAAGTATTTATTGATTTATTCTTCATATCTTGTTGAATGATTTCTGAAATTTGAATGATCTTGAGAAAGACGTTTAGGTTTGAATTGTCCTTTGCAACCTAGAATTGAATTCGCCTAGAGATAGAGTGTTCGTTCTACCGGATTGAGAATTAACAACTATCAATAGTGTTAAATGGTACATAATGCTAATTTGGGTAATTAGAGTTAGGAAGAGATTTCAACCTAAGTAATCTAAGTTAAGATGTTAGTGTCCTTGAGAAAGGCATTAATTGTGTAGAGATTTTCCCACGGAAATTGGATTCAAACAATCAATTTCACCCTTAGTTTCCATTCTTTAGAGACAAGAATTCAAAAAGGGTTATTCCTTTACTTGAATTAATCATTCCCTAGTATACGTAATTCGACAACAATTAGAGTAGCTATTAGTTAATTTAGGAATTATTCATTAACACCATTTATTTTATGTGATTAGATAACAGAGAAGATTGAGTAGATTTAGGTTCACACGTTCTTTGGGGAATACGACTCTTTTTCTTCTTCTTCTCTCTCGCGATCCCCTTCTCTTTTATTCTTCTTTATACTGACCTTTAATCCCTGAAATTTTCGTCTTTACCAATTAGTCCCTCAACTTTTTTAATTACTAACAATTTCACCTTGTAAAATTTTCGATTAATCTTCAAACTTTTCTTTAGCTTTTCAATTAAGCCCATAACTATTTAATTTGGGTCAAATTAGAATTATTGAAAATATAGAATTACTTATTTACCCTTGCTTTAAAATGTGAAATTACTAAAATAACTCCGACAATTTATTATTTTAACTAATAAACCTCACATAATTTTTCTAATACTCAAAACAATAATTAATCATACAATTTTCATCAATGAACTCTAAAATCTGAGGGCTAGAGAATTACCGAGACGCTTGATCACTCGGTCGACTCGCCTATAGAAATCAGAGTCCGATCAACGATCTGAACGCGCCTACGGACTCGGAACAATGCACTGATGACGATCCCAGCTTCCAATCTTCGAATCCAACCCCCGATCATCTAGAGAGATTTACAGACGATCTCAACCGTCGATTTAAAAACGGAGTCTGATCACCGCAAAACTAGTGACATTTGAAAGCTTAAGCTGGGGGAGTCCGGATATATCCTATAATCAGCAATCCTTTGTCAGTACTCGCCGGAAATACCTAAAAAACTCCGGCTGGCCCTCATTTTCTCTCTCCACCGCGAACTTTCAACTCCGGCCACCATTTGCGTCGCTGTTGCTCCCAAAAGGAAGCCCAGACTCAAGTGAGTCGATTGCCACCCGACTCGGCTGCTAAAGCCTCCAGAAATGCCACACACGGCATTGACAGCTGATGCCTCTCTCTTTTTTTCTCCTTAGCCGCCGTCTCCCTTCGCCTGTCGTCGCCCCTAGTGTGCTCGCCACTGACAGCCGCACCTCCCAACGTCAACGCCACCCTCAGTCGGGCCTCCAGCGCCGAAGCCGATGTCTTCTTCTTCTTCTTCTCTCCCGCGATCCCTTTCTCTTTTATTCTTCTTTATACTGACCTTTAATCCCTGAAATTTTCATCTTTACTAATTAGTCCCTCAACTTTTTTAATTACTAACAAGTTCACCTTGTAAAATTTCTGATTAATCCTTAAACTTTTCTTTAGCTTTTCAATTAAGCCCCTAACTATTTAATTTGGGTCAAATTAGAATTATTGAAAATATAGAATTACTTATTTACCCTTGCTTTAAAATGTGAAATTACAAAATAACTCCGACAATTTATTATTTTAACTAATAAACCTCACATAATTTTTCTAATACTCAAAACAATATTTAATCATACAATTTTCATCAATGAACTCTAAAATTTACAGGCTAGAGAATTATCGAGACGCTTGATCACTCGGTCGACTTGCCTCTAGAAATCGGAGTCCGATCGACGATCTGAACGCGCCTATGGACTCGGGACAACGCACTGATGATGATCCCAGCTTCCGATCATCTAGAGAGATTTACAGACGATCTCGACCGTCGATTTTCAAATGGAGTCCGATCACCGCAAAACTGGTGCCATTTGAAAGCTTTAGCTGGGGGGAGTACGGATATATCCTCTAATCAGCCATCCCTTGTGAGAACTCGCCGGAAATACCTAAAAACTCCGGCTACCCCTCATTTTCTCTCTCCACCGCGAACTTTCAACTCCGGCCACCATTTGCGTCGCTGCTGCTCCCAAAAGGAAGGCCAAACTGAAGTGAGTAGATTGCCACCCGACTCGGCTGCCAAAGCCACCGTAAACGCCACACACGACGTTGACAGCTGACGCCTCTCTTTTCTTTTTTTTTCCTTAGCCGCCGTCTCCCTTCGCCTGCCGTTGCCCCTAGCTTGCTCGCCACTGACGGCCGCACCTCCCAACGTCGACGCCACCCTCAATCGAGCCTCCAGCGCCGAAGCCGACGTCTTCTTCTTCTTCTTCTTCTCTCCCGCGATCCCCTTCTCTTTTATTCTTCTTTATACCGACCTTTAATCCTTGAAATTTTTGTCTTTACCAATTAGTCCCTTAACTTTTTTAATTACTAACAATTTCACCTTGTAAAATTTCTGATTAATCCTTAAACTTCTCTTTAGCTTTTCAATTAAGCCCCTAACTATTTAATTTGGGTCAAATTAGAATTATTGAAAATATAGAATTACTTATTTACCCTTGCTTTAAAATGTGAAATTACTAAAATAACCCTACCGACACCTTTAATTATAAAAATACCAACCATACAAATTTCATTTAAAATCCCAAATTAAAAGAATTATTTTCTTAATCCTTATTCTAGTAAAAAAGTAATATTAATTTAAATAAAAATTTATTATTAACTAATACTAATATTATTATTATTAAAAGAAAAATTCTGGGTATTACACTCTCACCCCTTAAGAAAATTCTTCCTCGAATTTTAACAGAAAAAAAGGGATCACACTAAGACTGAAACTAATGAGAGTAGGAACCTCTCATCTCCAGCTTGGCTTCTCCGGTACTTCCCTTGATAAAAATAATTCAACCACCAGACCTTGACCATCGGTAAAACTCAAGAGCAAAGTTGTGAACTTGAGAATCCACGATCTTGGCTGACTGCTCCTCGGAAGTCAAATCTTCACTTACTTCCACACACCGAGGTTGCAACACTAGCGAAGGATCCAAAATATACTTCCTCAACCTGGCTATATGAAATACCGGATTGACCCGCGAGAAAATTTGGCGGCAAGTCCATTTCGCATGCCATCTCATCAATCCTGCCGATAATTCTAAGGGTTCCACACAATAAGGGCTAACTCGCCTTTCTTACTAATCGCATCGCTTTTTGCATATAAGACGCCTTAGGAATACACACTTCTTTAACACAAACCTCCATGCGCTCCTGCTTCGGGTCTGTGTAACTCCTCTACCTTTTGAAAGCTGTCTTTAACCACTCGCGAGTAAAAGGAATCTTCTCTGAAATGATCTGGACCAATTCTGGTCCTGCCAAAATTCCATTAGCCAAATTCTTTCTTAATGACATGCCCCTTGCACATACAAAATATCCTGAACATCCACACCACATCATCCACATCACATCACCCATCTAGTTGCGATAATCGATATAAAACCATGCCATCCTGAAATAAAATTCCTTCTTGACTGGAATCTAGAAAGTCTCCTCTGTTCCTCTACTATCCAAAATGAAGCATGATGAGCCACTGATCCATTCTCATAACAACTAAGCTTGTCATCCAGAAAATCCCAAGCTAACACAATTTACTTTGAAAGATTTACTTATTTATTTACCTCATAACCATCACTGATAAAAATTATTATTATCTTGAAAAACACTTTTATAAAATCGTAAAATCTCTAGTCATTTTCTTTATATAAAATTTTACAATATTGCGCACCAGGGTGATGATGCCCTTTATTACCAAGGGTTGCAATGCACGATGTATGATGCATGCCCTGAAAATGAGTTATGGAATTGTGCGTGTCTAACAATGAAATGCCATAATGAATTCTTGCAGGACTGGGCGCAATATTGTATTTTAAAACACTTTGTTCTACATAGAAAAATAAATAGCATTCGCTTAAGCTTCTTTGAATTCCGAGCATTCAAAAAATAACCAACCACCATTATTATGCTTCTTACAACAACAAAACTCAACCATAATCTCTGCTCGACATTCCACGTACTAACTTCGGTTCTACTCATTAAGACAATACCTGATGCGATGACGAGGCAATTCATGACATGACTGCAACTACGCTCTGCACCAATACTAAATTCTCGTGCCCACCCCGCCGAAACAACAATCGAAGCATCCCAAGGCCAGTCTGCACTAATCACTTGGAGAAACAACACGAGTCTACCGCGCTTCAGATCTTGCTATTGCTACAACGCCCATTCTCAACAAAGCATCAAGGACAAGCTCACAAGAAAAAGAAAAGATAGACTCTCTAATAGTGAAAGCTGAGACACTGGAGTCAATGAAAACAAACAAGACAAACTTAATCCTAGCTCCGCAGTACCAAGAATCTTAACCTAGGTCGAAGGAAATCTAAACCTAAGCTCTGATACCAACTTTGTCACGACCCGATCTATGGGCCCATGACCGGCACTAGGGAATGATTAGGCTTAAGGCCACCAAATCTCGTAGTAAGCCTGACTATTCACTAACTCAATCAAATTGAAATTCAGACTCAATTCAAAGCACTTTTCCACAATTAACCTTAATTCAATGGGTACTATAAATTAAATTTAGTCTGCCAGCATAATTAGGCGAGACTTGAATTTATATAAAATTAATAATTGATAAGGCTAAAATTCTACTGCAGAGAATCTAGAATTTTATAAGTCAACATACCAAAATCGATTATATTAACCCGATGATGAAGGAGTCGGGCTGCTAGATAAGAACTACAGGAAGACTAAAAATCACCTGAAAAACAGTGAAATTGAGACTGTGAGTTACAATCATATATCCCAAAATGAATATAAAGACTTCACTAAAACATTTGTTTAATTGAAATAAAATACGTGTCATGCTATGCTTTTGTAAAATAAAACAAAATAAATTTTAGTTCATAACACGGGACGGAGTACCTCAGTAGAACCTTAGCCCTATCACTAACAGTCTCAACTATCTCATTCCGACAAAACTGGCGCCTAGAGAGCGAAGCTCGACTAGGGTCCTTAATTCAGTTCGGTCACTTAATTATCACTAAGAGTCTTAGCCTTTCGGTTCTCTTAATCCAATAAGACTAGCGCCTAGAGAACAAAGCTCGACTAGGGTCTTTAAGTCCAGTCTGGTCACTTAAGTTTCCAAATAAGCCGGTGCCTAGAGAGCAATCCTCGACTAGGGAACTTTACTCTGGAAAACTCACTCTACTTAGCCCAAAGAGCAATGCTGGAGTAGGGCAAGTCCTAAATTTACCCATTTACTACCTGTCTCGGATTCATACCGGTGCGCACGCGGTCTTGATGCAACCCATCAGTTGGCATGTTCTACTGCCGTCCCATCCCGAGTCAACAGGCAATCAAAAAAATCATAATGCAGAAAATGAAACATATATAAATAGTGAATAAATAAATAATTAACATATTAATTCATGTAATCGGAACTATTTCATAAAATCATGGCATGACAAATGTAAACAGACATATGACTTTAACTCACAGTTCTGATGACTTCCTAGCTATGCTCCGATGCCTCGGGTGGAGCGAGCCGAACTGACGGATTATCTAATCACGAAAAACAATTCAATCAATAACATTAAGACATTTGACAATTAACCTTAGGTCTAGACTCCTAGGACTGATTGTTTAAAAACTTCAACTCGGGCAAATTCTACCGAAAACCTCCCATAAACACGGACGTCTACCCCCCGTATTACGGGTCGAGGACTTGCCAGAAAACACTTCAAATATTCTAACAATTTATTTTACAGGAGTTGGGCCACCACACTACATTACTTTATCCGACTCCGCCACACAACACAAAACAAGATTACTGGTAGACAGTCCGACAATTTATTATTTTAACTAATAAACCTCACAAAATTTTTCCAATAATCAAAACAATAATTAATCATACAATTTTCATAATGAACTCTAAAATCTACGGGCCAGAGAATTACCGAGATGCTTGATCACTCGGTCGACTTGCCTCTAGTCGCCGGAGTCCGATCGACGATCTGAACGCGCTGATGACGATCACAGCTTCCGATCTTCCAATCCCATTCCCAATTATCCGAAGAGATTTATGGATGATCTCGGCCGTCGATTTTGAAACGTAGTCCAATTACCGCGAAACCGGTGCCATTGGAAAGCTTGAGCTGAGGGGAGTTTGGATATGTCCTTCGATCAGCCATCCGTCGTCGGAACTCGCCAAAAAGGCCCGAAAACTCTGGCTGCCCCCTATTTTCTCTCTCCACCACGAACTTTCAAGTCCGGCCACCATTTGCATCATCGTTGCTCCCAAAAGGAAGCCCACATTCATGTGAGTCTATCGCCACCCGACTCGGCTGCCAAAGCCGCTGAAAATGCCATGCACGACGTTGACAACCGACGCTTCTCTCTTATTTTTTTCCTTACTGGCCTCCGTTTACTGCCCCTAGCATGCTCGGCTGGCCACTAAAGCCGACGTCTTCTTCTTCTTCTTCTCTCTCGCGATCCCCTTCTCTTTTCTTCTTCTCTATACCGACCTTTAGTCCCTAAACTTTTCATCTTTACCAATTAGTCCCTCAACTTTTTTAATTACTAACAATTTCACCATGTAAAATTTTCGATTAATCCTTAAACTTTTCTTTAGCTTTTCAATTACGCTCCTAACTAATTAATTTGGGCCAAATTAGAATTATTGAAAATATAGAATTATTTATTTACCCTTGCTTTTAAATGTGAAATTACTAAAATACCCCTACCGACACCTTTAATTATAAAAATACCAACCATACAAATTTCATTTAAAATTTCAAATTAAAATAATTATATTTTTAATCCTTATTCTAGTAAAAAAGTAATATTAATTTAAATAAAAACTCGTTATTAACTAATACTAATATTATTATTATTATTATTATTAAATAGAAAATTTCGGGTATTACTAGGTTTCAAAATTAAACCAGAGGAGCATTTTCATGCGAAAATGACAGTGATTTTTAAAAATAATATAATTAATCATATTAGAGAAATTCTATCAGAAACTCAATTAGAGTTATTTAGAAAAATATGCTTTGACCATTTTTTTAGATATGAAGCCTTTGAAGTTTCTACCTCAACTTATTCATTTTTTGTTGTTGAGGGAGGTTGAATAAGAGAGATGATGAATTGTGGGTTCCACCAATGGAGTTATGTTGAGATTTTTCCTTTAGAATTTTGCTATTATAAGTGGTTTGAAATGTGTTGGTGCGGTTAAGAAGTTAGTGTTTGCTAATTCTTCAAATATATTGTAGAGAAAATATTTTAAAAGAGTTAAGCAAATTAATAGACAATATGTTGAGTAGTGTTTTTTTTAACAAAATATGGGATAATAGTGATGCTGATGCAATAAAGATTGTTGTTTTGTATTTTCTTGAAATATTTTTGTTGGCTGCACCAAAATTCAAAGCTATTGAAATGCATCATATTAATATTATTGATAGTGATGCTTTAAATGATTATCTTTGGGGAATAGAAACTTTTCATCTTTTAATTGATTCCTTAAGTCGGAAGAATGTTTTTATGAAAGAAAGAAAGGTGATAGCTTCTACTATATGATATATGGTTTCTCTATTTTGTTTAAGTCTAGTTTTATGAATGTTGTTGATGTTTTTCTAGAAATCTTGTTGTTGATGGTGGCATTCAAGTGCCACGTATATTGAATTAAGAGACATCTACATTTCCAACTTACACTACCATCATCAAAGCTTTTTTCCTGCTTCTCTTAAGATGGTAAATTTTTAATTTTAGTAGAATATTAATTTTATTTTTATATTTTTTATTCTTCTGTTGTTTTATATTGTTTGCTAATTGTCTTTTATTTGTTATGTAGTTATGTTTAAAGAATATTATTGTTTCAAATAAGGATAAAGAGAAACTAAATTTGGAAGGTGTTTTCAGAAAAAGGAAAGGAGAAGTGTGATGATGCCACTAATGAGCTTAATAATGCTGTTTCTTCTTTATTTCATAGACCTTCTACTTCAATTTACTCTTCCATTGCTATAATTTTTAAATAGTTGCAAATTTTATCTTCTAATCAAGATAAGTTGGTTAAATATTTTTATTCTTACCGAATTACTATAGAGGTGAAGATTTCAAAAATTTTCAACTTATTATATGATATTAAGTTGAAGTTCCAAAGTGGTTGTTATGGATTGATACTTCAAGCTTTTGTAGTACTTAGTTTCTGTTAAATCAGTTGTCTAATTAGATATTTGAAAGATTCTTGTTATATACTCTTTTTTATGTTTTGTTTGTTTTTTTTTTGAGTTATTAATTTATCAAAATGTATATGTATAATATTTTTAATTTATCACATATAAATTCTATATTCAGTTAGTGAAACTATATTAAAATTATATTTATCGTATATCATTTTAATGTTTATTTGAATATTTTTATATATTCTACTTATAATAGATATTTTTAGTATTCTAATAATTCTTCTTTTAATATTTTTAGTTTGATGATGGACCGTATGGAGATAGGAATGTAAGTGATTCTAGTGATACCGATAATGATGGAAAGAATGCAATGGAGAAAGATAATCAGAATACCATTGTACTATCTGTTTTAATAATATTATATGTTAATGTTATTGTTTATTGTTTGATAGGCTAATTATGTAGCAACAATCTAAGGCAGTGAACCTATCGATGCAGACTAACACTAATGGTGAGTATCAAGGTCGTATTCTCGGGAAAGGGTGACCCTAGAACTATTGTAGCATCTTTTTGTTATTTAACCTTAACAAATCGATGAAGTTGCAATTCTATTACTAGATGCAAGCAAAGTGATTAATTAAATGTCAAACAGTTTGAACGGATTTCGCGAAACAATCCAAGAAAAAAACAAACTCAAGGGGCCAAAGCTAGTTGGATTTTAGTGAAGGTAAAGATTATATTGATTACTAATTGCAATTACCCATGAGTGGATTCTAAATTGAATTCGATTTCCCTATCGAGAATATCGAATTCCTAAATACACGATGGAATCTCTTTCTAACGATTGATTTTAGGTTAGCCTTAAGATTAAATCCACCACTATTAAGAGTTGTTAATTCTTAATCCAGCTAGTCAATTACCCTTATCTCTAAGTCATCATTAACCAGTTCTTGCTATTCAAATTTCCAATTGCCAAATGAACTTCTCAATTACATAAAGCAATCTAAACACCACAACTCACAACGTCTCATGAATAATGTGATTTCTCATTAATAATGAGAGCAAGAAGAAATAAGCATTGAGAATCAAAGTCTCATAAACACTAAAAGCAATCCAACAACATAGGAACCCCAATGGGTTCAACAATTCTAGCTACTCATGCTAATAAGCAACATAAAGTATGGAACAAATACAGAAAAGCAATTTGAAAGCATGTACACCCTTCTTCTTCAAGTAAGATGAAAAGCCCTAAATTCCCAAATCTGAATAGTAAACCCTAAATTGCATCTTGAATGCCTCCAAATCCACTTTTGATCTTCAATGTGATATTTAAACCAATGTAATCCTTCCTTCAATGCGTGAAATAGTCTCCTAAAGTCAAATATTGAAGTTTGGAAAAGGGTGGCTCATGCATGTATATGTGAAATCAAGTCAGAAAATTGAACCCCTTGCAAAATGATTCGCATTTGCCTATATAAATGTCCCAGCACGGCCGTGGTCAAGCCCGTGCTGATCAGCACGGACGGAGTCCAGGCCGTGCTGGACCTCCGAGTCCCTCAAATTAAGGCTTCTTCTAGCCATGCCCTCGCCGGTGCTGAGCCACCACGGGCCGTGATGGAGGCCGTGGTGGCCTCGAAAACTATGCCAAAATGGAACTCTTGAGGGCAAGTGTTGATTGTTCAGCATGGCTAGAGTCCAGGCCATGCAACCTTGAAATGGTAGCCCTTGCTCAATTTTGATGGATTCTAGTCCGTATTTGCACGTATTCCCCTCGACTACTGATAATGTCCATCGATAATCACCTGAAACATGAAAGGAACTAAAACACAGGTGATTCTGGCATAAAACAAGATAAGTATGCACAAAAATGGAAGTAATTGGGCATATAAACATATATAAAATGATGCACATCAAATCACCCCACACTTAAGCTTTTGCTTGTCCTCAAGCAATCAATAACTCAATACATATACAAGCAACAATCACCCTTCAAAATCCATGCTAAAGTTCACAACTTAACCTTATTCAACATGTCAAGAATGAAAGTCGAGTAGCTAAACAAATCATACACCTTCAAAGAAGAACTATAGCAATACCATCTCGAAATATAACTTTTATAACAACTCAGCATTAAAGACCAGGGACCATTGCCTCACAGGAATCTCTCAAATCACTCACAGTGTTTACAGGTAAATAAGAAAATTCCCTCAATGCAGCTGCACAAAACCTGTTTACCATAAGCTCGCTCATAAATCTCATATTCGCTACTACGAATAAATGAATACAAAAATCAAAGGGTCTTTACAATGGTTGAAATGTGACTAAGGTAAATGTAAGAATATTTGGATAGAAGTGTAAAGTATTCTGAAAAGTCATGCAATTATTTAGAATGAATGCTTCAGGAGCTGAATGCCAAAACAATAAAAATACTCACTAAACCTTATTTGAAGTAAAGGATGCTCACAAGAATTAAATCCAAAAGAGCTAAGATCTAAGAAATAAGTCAGAATTTTTTTTGTTTTTTTGTTTTTTTTAGCATATATATGTGCCACAGCAGCTTACACAGGGCTGCATGATTAGTGATATAAACAACGAGAATAGTTATCCAATTTGGATTGAAGGGAGCATTAAAGAATGATTAAAAAGACTAAGTGAATTTGTAACAAAATTAGGCACTATGATTCCATAAAAGAAGAAACATAACAAATAATTATTCAGTATACAGGGTGAAAGAAAAGATAAATGTATAGAATGGTGTATGTGTAATGTATAGGTGCAAATCATAAAGAAAAGGTTAAGGCTCAAAACTGGCTGACTAATGGAAATGAAGGGTAGGCTTTTGGCCAAATGTGGTGAATTCCTAAGTTGCCCAAATCATCTAATGGTATTCAAAAGTTCATGTAACCTCAACAAGTATTACAGAGCAAGTTCTAGAAACAACATTAAGTACAATGCATACTCAAATAAGAAAAATCATGAGCACAATTTGCAATGGATGCTCAATTTTTGGTTTAAAAACTCACGTTTGAAATGGCTAAAATTTGCAATTGGTTCCCAAACTTATCAATTGAGTCATCACATAAATTGAATAAGAGATTGACATAATCAAAGTTCAAAGATGAAGGTTGTAAATTTGCATAGAACTCAAGCAACACTGATTTAACCCAGCCAAATTGACATATTGAATACGGTGAAATTGCTTTCTAAGAACAAAAATCAAGAGGGATAATCAATTACTAGTGTGTGAATTAAGTCATTAATTACAAAAGAATAAACTAAGCTTAAATGTAATGAAGAACCTATGTCCTAACATCCTAAGAATAGTCCATTATGATTGCCTAAACAATTAAGGGATAATAAAACCACAGATACCCACCCCACACTTGAGTATAACACTATCCATAGTGTTAGAAAAATAAAACCGGGTATTTTACATATCTAGCACATCAGAAGAGTGAAGATCATATTAAATGTACATAGCATGAAGGAAAAGCAAAGTGTTCCACTAAAATAACATAACATGAAAGCAAAATGAAAGAAAATAAAATAAAATGAAAATGAAAAAAAGAAACAAAAATAAAATAAAAATAAAAATAAAAATAAAGAAAGAAAGAAAATAAAAAAAGGAAAAGAAACAGAGCACAAATTTTTATCACTGCTGGTATCTACCGAAGGCGCATCCTTACTGGCTGGATCGGTTGGAGGGTGAGGAGTAGGGGAAGACACTGAAGGAGGGGGCGGCGGCGGCGGCACAGGATCCATGAAGCAACCTGCTAGGCTAAACTCCATATCATCGATGAATCGCTGATTTTATGCTCCGGACTCCACCATCTTTTGTATCTGCTCCGCCATTAGGTCCGTCTGGGTGGCCTGCCTATCCAGCCCATGCATAAGCTACTGGAGCATATCATTTAACCCTTAAAACTATGCCCTAGTCTCATTTTGAAACTGCCCAAACTCCTTTCTATGCTGCAGAAACTCAAGATAATGTCACGAATCACAAACTCGATCTAGTCCACAACAAAGCACTAATCTGAGCACTCGATGTCCCTGCAGAATAAGAAGAGGAAGCTCCAGATGTAGGTATAAACACTATGGTTGGGTTAGGAATCCTAACATCTGGAATCTCAGTCGTAGGGTCTTGGGCTTCGACTTTATGAGAACGATAATAGTTTTTCTTCTAAGATTAATGATATAAACTCTAATTTTGCTTACTTGTGTGATGTTCTTTAAGATGGTAGTGTGCATTTTAATAATTATTAATGTGCATATTTAACATTAACTTTATACAAATTGATTTATTTAATTTAGGCACAAATGAAATTCTAGGAACATCTCTATTACTCCTGATATAACTCTTGAGAAGAAGATAGAATTTTAAAAAATATTAGAAAGAAGAAAATGAGTATTTGCTTGGTCATACGATGATATGTCGGGGTTGGACTGAAAAATAGTAGAGCATCACTAGGGTTGAGCATGGTTCAGAGGAATCTAGGGATTTAAAAATCTCCAAAACCGTACTATATGTTGGAGATTGCAAAATTGGATCTCTAGAACTATATTGTAGTATAAAAATTTCTATCTTAAAACCGTACCAATTTTCAAGATGGTTTGGTATGAAGATTCAGGTCTAATGAGACAGTTTGGTTCGATATAGTACAGTATGGGGCAACGGAGATTTAGAAATTTTCTATTAAATAATTAAAAATATTTTTTTTAGCTTAAATCAATTGGACTAAAGTTAATTTAAAATTATACAATAAAAATAAAGTCACTACAATTACATTATACTTGTATTCAATGATTATATAATAAAGAAGTTTATTTTCAATTCACTAAGCTAATAAAAAATTGCATATTAGTTAAATATTTATTTAGTAGTTCAGATTCATCAAGCTGAATATTTGCAATATTTCATTGTTCAACTAATAAATATATTTTATCCGACCCCTCTAATATAATATATTGTTATTTTATTAACAAACATATTATTAATAAGAATTATTTATAAATATGATTAATATCATATTAGCACTATATCATCATAAGTTAATAAATTAATATGTTTGGTACCAAAATAATTTTCTATTATTAAAATTAAAAAGATATTAGGTCCTATATTTCTTAATTAAATGAATGATAGTGATGTGAACTTGTAACTTTACTAAGAAGTTTGAGATAAACTTAATGAATAATTAATATTATAATAAAATATAAAACTTAGTGTTTCTATTTTATATTTGGGCCAATAAGTTTAAATTTTATTAAAATAAAATTGTTAGATTTGTATTTGGTAAGATTTTCTATATTTGATTTTAAGTTTGAGCTTAAGATTTTCACTTATCTATTATAAAATAAATCATATATATAAATAAATAAAGTTTTAAATGGGTTCTAGTTTCAGTTCTTCAATTCCGGCCACTACGAGATGGTTTAGTACGATTCTCGATATGGAGAACTAATAAGATCTAAAACCTTACCAGAAGAAAATTTCGGTATGGTCCGATTGAAAGAGAGTCAAGTGGTCAACGGATATTTTCAGTTCTAGATACTTTTGGTAAGGTTCAGGATCTCCGAGTCTCGTACTCAGCCCTAAGCATCACAGCTTGATCTACCCGCACATCAACCCTATCAAGCAGAAGATGAGAAGGCTGAGGCTGGAATGGACAGAAAAGATTAGAGAAGAGGTTGCTAAGCAACTGAAAGCTAATTTCCTGGATGTAGTTAATTATCCTGAGTGGTTGGCAGACATCATTCTAGTCCCGAAGAAGGACAGAAAAGTCAGAATTTGTGTAGACTACGTGGACTTGAATAAGGCATGCCCCAAGAATGACTTCCACTTCCTCACATCAATGTGATAGTTAATAGTGAAACTTTGAATGCCGTGTATTCTTTCACAAATGGATTCTCTGGATATAATCAGATTATGATGGCAGTCGTAGACAAGTTGAAGATCATAAAATAGGGCATGTACTGCTATGATAGTATGCCTTTTGGGTTCAAAAAAGCTAGAGCAACTTATCATAGAGCAGCCACTACCTTGTTTCATGGTATGATGCATAATGAGGTTGAAGTATACATAAACAACATGATGGTTAAATCAAAAACAAGGAAAGGACATTTCCAAGCTGAACCCTAAGAAGAGTGTGTTTGGGGTCACATCAAGGAAGCTGCTAGGGCACAATGTGAGCCAACGAGGGATAGAGATAGATTTGGACAATCAATTCAAGAGTTGCCAGTGCTGAAGATGGAGAAAGAAGTCAAAGGACTTTTAGGACGTTTATAGTACGTTAAAATCACTAAGGCCTCCAAAGATGGTAGTGAACTCTTAAATCATTATGCACAATTCTTGGCAGTAACATGGTCTTTTTTAGGCACTAAAAGTTAACAGCCGAGTGAAGAAATCTGTAATCAAGCTTGATGTGTTATAAAGCCTTGAAATAGGAAAGGTGGACTTTTCCAAGTTTGATCCATTCATCACCAATCAAGGTTTTGAGGGCTCTTGCGCTTCTTTAAGTCATATTTTCAGAGCTAGGATGAAGATATTATGTTTAGGGGAAGCCAAGGTGTGCTTGTGTATTTACAAGACTAGAATTAGAGTCTGAATTAAATTATACATCTATAGAGTCGATCGGCTCTATGTACAACTAATTAGCTCAACTATACAACTGATTAGATGTGTGATGTAGCCTGGTCCCGTAATTTGATTTTTAAAGAATTTTTCACATTATAATACTTGTATGAGTCATACATATGTAATAGTTGGTGTTGGATAATAAAAATATGCATCAAGTTGATCTTTAATATCAAAATATGAATTAAGTAATCAATAAAATTACAGTAATAAGATCAAGTGCAAAATAATGTCCTAAAAAAGTAAAAAATCTAGACTAATCAAGAGAAATCATTAAAGCTCTGTGCAAAATCATCCATCACCTCATCCAAGTCGGTCTTTAAGCCACGGGTCCAAAGAGCAGATAGTTGGAGCGTCAAAGTCTCAATCCGGCACTGATGAGCACTGACTTGCCCTTGCAAGCCTTTATGGTCTTTCTGCAAGAACCTAATGGATTAGGCATCGCATAACATGCGTACATATCATACATATTTCTTTTTATTTGAGTCACCCTCCAATCTTCACCAATGGCGAAGAACTATCTCCTAATAGTAATGGCGAATCGTTGTACGTGCTCGAACTGATTTGGATATGTAAGATTATATATACATGTGTCACTAATGTTTCAGGGAAGTAAAAGCAGTAAATAGGAACAAAGGAAAAGACTATTCATATAGGTGCATCCGCTTAAAGTTAACTTTAGTAGGAGGCTCGACTCTAGGGCCAACTGATGGTCCACAATACCGGAATAGCTCCAATATGACACGGTTGGATCTAAAAGGAACGGAATACTCCCAGGAATCATGTCTAACATCATCATAAGAGGTGCCTCAGAAGCGGTGATGGTAGATGAGCTAGAAACGCGAGTGCCCCTAGGACAGTGAGTGGGCCATCCCTCTTCTGACTTTGACACTCTAGGAGCGCTGGGCTAAGAGAACTAAATGCAATAAGGGAATTGTTTAGAGTATTGCATAATGGAATAGTAATAAAGTAAACTGATGCAATAAGGAAGTAACTATGCAATAGTATATTTGTCCAAAGGAAGGACCCCAACAGTTGAGTCATGAAGGATGTGTAGTCAGTCTTCTATGACCTGATTGGGACTTTATTGAGGCCTTTGTAACCCTCGAGGCACTCCTCTAGCTCTTCATCCAAGATGTCTACCATCTAGAATATGGACATGGGAGGTGACCTGGGCACACAATGGAGAATGGGTCGCCTCTCCCGGCCATAAATGCGCTCACCTAGGTATCACACATGGCAACCAAGCCTTGCAAGGAGTATTCTCTTGTGCTCAATATCGGCAGCAGACAACATGTACGGGTCCTAGTTCCTCCAATTCCCAAGACAATCAACTTGGACCTGTAAGACATAAATAGGTAAGTATTTGAACTCTAGTTATGTAAAATTAAACTAATTATGTATTTTCTTTTTATTTTATTCCAGGTTAAAGAGTTGATCCATATACAATATGCATGGACCTGTGCGCATTCCAAGGCAATGCTCCTACTCGAGCCCTAGTGGCTCAAGTGGGGGAAGGCTCGAGAAGTACTAATAGGATGAGCTCCTATAAAAATTCCAAGCTCCAAGGCCCACACCTACACTCAAATGGCCAGCATATAAGACAAAGGAGAAACACGTACATAGATGGCATACCAAAAACCAAAGAGCCTTTTACTCCTACAGAGCATTATGTCCAACTACTAGTACATATAAGCTAGCAAGCAGATCCCTAGTTATATGAAAAGACTCAACCTAAGTCTATCAAAGGGGCCAGATAATAAAGGTTCTTTGGTGGAGAAAACTCCTTATTTGGAATGACTGGGTGCGAGTTAAAGATCTAGAAGGTGAACCGACCATTTTCAAACAAATCTAGGTGAATTTGGTTTGAAATTGAGAAAGATATGAAATAAAGAAAATTGATGGAAGTTAAAAAAAGTATTAGAATTAAAAGAAAGAAGGAAATGAGTAGATATATGTCTTAAAAGTGGTAACTTGCCACTTTGGTCTCTGATCGATAAATTACATTTTGGCCCATGGCTAGTAAAATTACCGATTTAGTCTTTGTTGCGCAAAAGAGTCGAATAATATTCAAAATTCAGAAAATCATTGCCATGCATCACATAAGTGACAGATTGCCCAATTGGTTCCTATAATGGGAAAGTCATTATCGATTATTCTGAAGCAAAACATTGTTTTTGGTTCCCATAGTGGAAATACCCAAGAAAATTTCAACAATTGATGGGCATAGTCCTTAGGTCAAGACTATATTTATCAAAGGAGGTAATGGGCGTAGTCCTTAAATCAAAGCATGTTTTTATATTGAAGGGTGATCTTCAAGGTGTGATGGGCGTTATCCTTAAATCAAGCATGTTTTTATCTTTGAGGATTGTCTTTAAGTTGTGATGGGCGTTATCCTTAAAACAAGCATGTTTTTATCTTTGAGGATTGTCTTCAAGGTGTGATGGGCATACTCCCTAGAATTGAGGTATGTATTTATCTTGAGGTATGGCCTTCAAGGTATGATAGGCGTTATCCCCAAATCAAAGCCAAAAGTTTCTGCATGCATCTACCCTATAGGGTGGTCTTCCAGATGTTACAAACCTATGAAGTGTAGGTTCTACAACTTATATCCTTCTAAAATATCCTTGATATTTATGATTTGTCTCGATTTATTTAACCATGAATATGTTTATAAATCTTAAAAAACCAGGAGCAAACTATAAGCACTTGTTTTTCGAATACAAATATTGAGGGAATTACGACAAACCTTATTATGAAAGTTGTTCTTCCGCCCGAGTCTCACAAAGTTGAGGAAAGTCAAAATACAATTAGGGCTATGAGTAATTGAGCTAAATATCACTTTTTGAAATCAAATTGGACTAAATTGTCTAAAAAATTAAGTTTTAGGGTCAAAATCAGAAAAATTGCCAAGTACAAGGCTAAATTGCAAAAATATCAAAAGTTAGCGAACCTAGAGCTAATCGGCTCTACGTACGGCCGATCGACTGTACCTAGAGCCAGCTGGCCCGAAATGCCGATTGGCTCAAAACTAGGATTTTCACATTATTTTTTTGGTGTTTTTCGATTTTAAATGTTAATAATTATGAAAATATGCTTTCTAGAATGTTTTTATGGATAATTATCTAGCTTTTAATCACTTTTTATATTTAAATGGATTTTTATCGATAATTATCCCATTTATCTAAAGTACTTGTGTTTATGGTTCAATAATTCCAAAGAATTATTGATAATTAAAGGGATGATTATTCTAGCTTTAGGGATTCCTTTACTTTCTCTATAAATGAAAAAGGAAATTCTAGGCTAGGGGGTCGGCATTCAATCGTTCGATCAATCCTTGTGACTCCATACCATCTTTGACAGAATTTTCTTTAAGTTCTTACTAGCCGCTTCTACTGCTCCATTTGCCTGAGGTCTGTATAGAGAAGACTTATGATGCTCGATCTTATATTTTTATAATAAGTCTGTAGTTTCGCCTATGAATTGCATCCCATTATTTGTCACAACATGATGTAGGACTCCATATTTGCAAATCAAATTCCTTTCTATAAACCTAGCCACTTGTCTTGCCCTCATAATAGTGAATGATTTAGCCTCAACCAATTTGGAGAAATAGTTAATCGCTACTACTATATAACTATGCCCATTTAAAGGAGGTCTAATTTCTACAATGATGTTAATTCCCTAGGCTGCAAAAGGCCATGGAGATGTTAAGTTATGCAATTCAGTCAGAGGTACATGACTACGGTCACTAAAAAGCTCGCACTCACTGCATTTTCGTACCAAAGCTTTACAATCCTTTTCCATCGCTAGTTAGTAATAGCCTTAACGCATGATCTTCTTGGTTAATACTATGTCATTCATATTAGGCCCACATACTCCTTTATGCATTTTATGATCAGTACTTGCGCTTCCACCTTAGTAACACAACGAAGTTAGACACCTAAAGCCACTCTTCTGTATAGCACTAGTTCATGGCTGAAGTAACTTCTAGCTTGTATTTGTAGCGCATATCTTTCCTTCACAGTTGCTTCCTTGGGATACACCCTATCTTTTATAAACCTCTTTAGATCATAGAACCATGGCTTCTCCTATAGTCCTATCTGCACTTGCATGACCTAGTTTCCTTGATAACAGTGTACTCCTAACTTCATATAATTAACAATGGCTTCATTTGAAGTTGCAAGGGGTTGTCCCATATTGACGATAGGGTAGCTAGTGAATTCGCCATCCGATTCTCATCTCGCGGCAAATGAACGAATGAACGCTTGGAAAAATTGCAAACCAAAGTCCTAAGGTAATTGACATATGGTTTCAATCTTTCCTCTTTCACATCCCATTCTTCAATGGCTTATTGGATCACTAGCATGGAGTCCCCGTAGACCATCAACTACTTTGCTCATGCTACCATGACCACTTCTAATCTAAATAAACATGCTTTATACTCCACCATGTTATTGGTCACCTTGAAATCTAATCTCTTAGCCATCGGTAGCATTTCTCCTTCCAACATGATCAGAACTACTCCTAACCTTACACCCTTTGCATTTACATGTCCATTGAAGTACATCTTCCATTCTTGAATCTCAATTGCCCCTAGATTCTCATTAGGGAATTCTAGATCCTAAGGTCATCTTCTTCAATCATGTTCTGAGCTAAAAACTCCGCTATAGCCAACCCTTGACCACCTTCTTGGTGATGTACTTGATGTCAAACTCTGTTAGGAATACTAACCATCTCGCCAGCTTTCTAGTAATAGATGGAGCTTCAAGCAAGTAATTTAGCGAGTCTATCTTTGAAATTGCCTGCGTCCTATAAGATTGGAAATAGTGACTCAACTTTCTTATAGCCCATATCATGGCTAGACACATCTTTTCCACAAGTTTATACTTCAACTCATAAGGCAGCAACTTCTTACTAAGAAAATGGACTGCGTGCTCGACGTCATTTGGCCCATATTGCGTTACTATTGCCCCTATGGCTTCCTCTTCCAATGCCAATTATAGAATCAACAGTTTTCCATCCTTTGGTAGCTTTAGTACTAGCGGCTTCATTATACACTCCTTAATTTTATCAAAGGCTTTTTGACAATGTTCATCCCATACAACAGGTTGGTGTTTCTTTAAAAGCTTGAATATAAGATCACAAACCATTGTGAGCTGGAAATGAACCTGCTGATGTACTGCAATCACCTTAGAAATCCTTTGACTTCTTTCTCCGTCTTTGGCACTGACATGTCTTGAATAGCCTTTACCTTATCCATATCAATCTTTATTCCTTATTGACTCACTATATGCCCTAATAGCTTTCCTGACGTTACCCAAACTATGTTCTTCTTCTTATTGAGTATCAGGTTATACCTTTCCACTCGTCCTAAGAACTTATCAAGAGCATGGGAGTGCCCTTCTCTTGTTTCAGTCTTTACCATCATGTCATCTACATATATGTCTACCTCTTTATGCATCATGTCATGAAAGAAGATATTGGTTGCTCTATGATAAGTTATTAATGCATTCTTTAGTCCAAAGGGCATAACCTTGTAGCACTATGTCCCCCAGTCAACGATGAATGAAGTATTCAACTTGTCTACTACTGCCATCATGATCTAGTTATATCTAGAGAAACCATCAGTGAAGGAATACAGAGCCCTTGAAGCCGTGTTTTCAACTATAACATCTATGTGAGCAAGAGTAAAATCATCCTTAGGGCATGCCTTGTTCAGGTCCCGATAATCCACGCACATCCTTACTTTACCATCTTTTTTCGAAATCGGGATGTTGTTCACCAACCATTTGGGATAATCGATTATGTCGAGGAAATTAGCTTTCACTTGTTTAGCAACTTCTTCCTGATTCTTCTCTGCCCATTCTAGCCTTAGTCTTCTCATTTTTTGCTTGATTGGTTTGATGTGCGGATAGGTTGGGATGTGGTGCTCTACTATCTTTCTATCTGAACCTGGCATGTCATCATAACATCAAGCAAATACTTCTTTCCTTTTTTACATTATTTTCTCTAGCTCTCTTCTCTCCTCAAGAGTTATATCATGAGCTATCGCAATGTTCCTTGGAATTTCATTTATGACTCAATTAAATGAGTTAATTTGTATTGAATTGACGTCAAACATGCACATGTTATGTTTATCAAGATGCACACTACCATCAGGAAAAATGTCACACAAGTAAACAAAACTATTATTCATGTCATTGACTTTTAAAAGAAAAGAAAAATCATCCTCATAAAGATTGAACGTTATCATATCGTCATAAAATACATTAATGATTTGCCCTTCTATCAAGGCAACTAGCTCTTGTTGATTCAACTTCTCAACCGGAGTGGTGAATTCTTTCTGCTCCAGCTCTTCAACCTTGATGGTGATCTTCTCACGGACCTCTTTGATGCTTAACTCGACCATCCTATCAATGATCAGATTCTTGAATATCTTGAATCTCGAAACCTCTATCGCAGTTATGGTAACAGGTTTAGGCTCCCTAGAGTAAGCTTGTACTCCTAGACAAATATGTCTTTTAGAGTCTTGATGCCTCGCTAACACGACTAGCAATCTACAAGCAAGTGCACCTATCAAATGTAATCTAGCTATGGCAAGTATCAATGTCGTATTCCACGGAAACTAAGAAACTACTACTACTATGCTATTCCTATTATCTAACAGATCAAAAGGTGCTGAAGATTATCAACTAAAAATGATTAAGAATGCAATTGAAAGCTAAATTTTTAACAAATAGAATGAAAGTTGAAAAAGGATAATAAGATGAGTTAACCCAATTGGGGATCATTTTAGCTAGCTGGCTTACAAACAATAAATTATGAATTGATTGATTAAGAATTGTGATCTATGGATAATTTGTTAAATGAATTGGCCTCTCTCTTGAGTTAACCAATTCTTAACCCTAAAGATCTAAAATTGGAATCTCTTCCTAACAATTGATTTTAGAATAGTATTAATCTCTAAATTACTGCTAATAAGAATGTCTAGTTCTTATTAAGTTATTACACTTATCTCTAAGATGCAAATCACCTAATCATACAAGTAGTTGTCCAAACTCAATTGAATTTCTCAAGTATAAAGGAGTTCTCAAATTGATTCAACAACGAAGAAGAAATAATAGACTTTATTATACTTGAATGGAAACTAAAATCTTAAATCAACAATCCAATCACTTAAGCACAAAACAAGTCTAGCATGGCTAAAGATCACCCCCATTTGGATTTAATAGAATTAGTTACACATGTTCATGATTAAACTAATACAAGAATTGAATAAAAAGTAGATGATGAGCTATTTATGCAGCTACAATCTAAGGCAATGAACCTATCGATGCAAACTAGCACTAATGGCGAGTATCAAGGCCGTATTCTCAGGAAAGGGTGAGCCTAGAACTACTCCAGCGTCTTATGTTATCTAACCTTAAATAATAGTGATGAAGTTACTAATCTATAATTAGGTGCAAGCTAAATGATTAGCTGAATGCCAAGCAATCTGCAAAGGTTTAGTGAAACAATCAAGGAAAGAAAGGGGGGGGGGGGGGCCTAAGCTAGTTAGATTTTAGCAAAAGTAGAAATTAGATTGATTACCAATTGTGATTACCCGACAGCGGATTCTAAAATGAATTCGAGTTCCCTCTCGAGAACACCGAATTCCTAAGCCTAAGAACCTAAACGATGGAATCTCTTCCTAATGATTGATTTTAGGTTAGCCTTAAGAATAATCCACTACTATTAAGAGTTGTTAATTCTTAATCCGGTGAGTTAATTACCCTTATCTCTAAGTGATCATTAACCAGTTCTTGTTATTCAAATTTTCAACTACTAAATGAATTTCTCAATTATAGAAAATAATCTGAACAACACAATTCACAACGTCTCATGAATAATGCGATATCTTATTAATACTAAAAGCAAAAAGAATACAAGCATTGATAATCAAAATCTCATAAACATGAAGTGCAATCCAACAAACAAAGGAACCCCAATGGGTTCAGCAGCTCTAGCTACTCATGCTAACGAATAAAACAAATAAAGAACAATTGCAGAAGAAAAAATTGGAAACATGTACACCCTTCTTCTTCAAATCAGATGAACAGTCCTAAATCTCCAAATCTGAATAATGAACCTCGAATTACCTCTTGAATGCCTCAAAATCCACACTTGATCTTCAATGTGATGCTTGAACCACTGGAACCCTTCCTTCAATATGCGAAATGGTCTCCCAAAGTCGAACGTCAAAGTCTGGAAAGAGGTGGCTCATGTGCGTATATGAGATTTAAGGTCAGAAAAATTGAACCCCACAAAAGAAATTAAGATTGCCTATATAAATGTCTTAGCACGGCCATGGTCAAACCCGTGCTGGTCAGCACGGGCCGAGACCAGGCCGTGCTCAACCTCCGAGTCCCAAAATTAATCCTGCACTCCCTGGTCGTGCCCTCGCCAGTGCTGAGCCGCCACGAGCTATGCTGGAGACTGTGGTGGCCTTGGAAACCATGCCGGAAGGCTATATTTGAGGATCAAAGGTCAATGGTTCAGCACGACCAGAGTCCAGGCCATGCTCAACCTTGAAATGCTAGCTTTTGTTCAATTTTGATGGATTCCGATCCGTATTCGCACGTTTCGCCTTCAAATACTGATAATGTCCATCAATGATCACCTGAAACATGAAAGGAACCAAAACACATGTGATTCTAGCATAAAACAAGATAACTATACACAAAAATAGAAGTAATTGGGCATATAAACATGTGTAACATAATGCATATCAGTAGACAAGAATCGAAAAGAACATGAACACCCTTTTCTCAAATGGTGAGATACTATCCCCTCTTGAATAACTTTGGATCCAATCTTTATAGCTTAAGATTTCCTTCTTCTTTCCTTTGAATCTTTGATCCAATCCTCAAGAGCAGCTATCTAGATGATGTTCAAGTGGAATTCGTCTCCATTTTCCTCTTCTTGATCGTCTGAAAGTTAGCTCTCCAAGTTTGTCTTTAATACCCCATTCTCTTTCAATCTTTTTTTCTCTTCGTCCCCTCTCTCTCTTTCATTTTCTTTTCTTTTAAGTTAGGTTTCGGGATCAACACGGCTTGCATTTGGGTCATGCTGGATCCATGCCGTGTTGATCTAAAAGTGTACATTTGGCCTTCTTTAGCATGGCTTGGATTTAGGCCGTGCTCCTCAGCACGGACATGCTCCTAGGTCGTGTCACTCTCGGAAACCATATTGCAAATCGCTTCTTTTCGCTATAGGTAAGCCATTTCAGCATCCCTTCTAACCTTGACCGTGCTCCTCACCACGGGTGTGTTGAACAGTCTAACCCCCCCGTTTCGACCGTTTCTTCCCGATTTTGGTCTGATTTCTCTCTAACTTTGATGATGTACTTAGATAAACACTTGAGACACAAAGGAAACTAAAACATGGTGATTCTAATAAAAAAAACACATTAATTGCTCTAAGAATAACTCAAAATAAAGCATGCAAACATGTGTAATATCAAGGATATCAAATCACCCCACACTTAAGCTTTTGCTTGTCCTCAAGCAATCAACAGTTTAAATCATAAGCTTGCAATCAACCCTCCTTAAAATTCATGCATTTGATTATAATTAAGGAACATTTAATCTATCCTAAATTGAAACTCAACCAAAAACTAAACTAGCAATCTAAACAAGAGTAATTATCATGTTAGTGTATGAAGAAATTAAATAGTACATTCAACATCAAATATTCAAGAAACCATATGCCTCACAAGGGATCACTTCATGCACTCAGTGTTTAAAAGGTAGTCATCAATCCCTCAATGTAATTATATGCAACCTATTTACCATAGGCTTGCTCATCAATCCCATCTCCGCTACTGTAAATAATCAAATATCACAATCAAAGGGTCTTCAAAAGGGTTGTAATGGGGCTTAGGTTTAGGTATGGAAATTTAGGAGTGAGGTGTAAATAATTTCTCAACTTTTGCAATGCCTTCCCCCAATATGAGCTAAAAAAGGACTAAATGCCAAACAAAAGTAATTAAATTCACTATAGTTCCAAAGTCTCTAAAATAATATGCTCAAAAGGTGAAGAATGAATGAATACTCAATAAAGTACTATTTTTTTAAGAAGAAACAATAGATTTTTAGTTTGGATTAAAGGGAGCATCTAAACCAAGTTTTTGAGGGACTTAGTGAATTCAAAGTACAAATAAAACCAGAATTTTATCCAATAACTCAATGAACACATTGCGAAAATTCTGGAAATAGGGTAGGGATCAACAAATGAAAGGCTTAACAAAGTTTGATGATAAAACAAAAATGGTAAAAATGAAGAAAGTGAATAGGCTCAAACTTGGCTAACTAATAAAAAATATTTATAGGTTGGCTTTTGGCTACAATGGTGAATTCTAAGTGCCCTTATCATTTCACAATAATTAATTATTCATGTGACCGCAACAAGCATTACCGAGCAAGTTCTAGAAATAAGAAGAATACAATGCTCACTCAAACAAGAAAAAAGGAGCAATTATGATGTATACTCAATTAGGTTCAAAACTCATAATTTAAGTGTGTACATTTGCATAAGGTGTCCAAATACCATCAACCAAATAATCATTTAATCAATTCATACATAAAACACAACAACTAATCAAATTCAAATTAACTGACTTAGAGAATGGTCAAGTAACACTGGTTTAACCCAGCCACTATGATAAACTAAAAGTTGCTCAATAATATTCTGAAAGCAACAAACAACAAGGAGGAAAAATCTCATGCTCAAAATCATAACTATCAATCTTTCGAAGATAAACAAAAAGCTAATAGACATCATAAGTATCCTAAATATATACATCATCAATAATACACTACATAACAATCGGAAAATATAAGAAAAAGAAAAGCCAAAACAACAGCTTACCCACCCCACACTTGAAGGACACACTGTCTGCAGTGTATAAAATAATTGGGAAGCAACATAATAAGTACATAAAAAAGAAAAGAGATACGGTCCTACTCATCCTGCTGGGCTGTTGGTGGTGGTGGAGGTGGTGCTGTTGGAGGAGGTGCATCATCGGCTGCTAGAGGTGGAAAATACTCGCCAAAATCAACAAAGTCAAAATCATCCATCCTATTCTGCTGCAAGGTTGCCTCCAACCTAGAATTTGCCTCTACATAGCATCAAAATGCTGGAACTGCACTCTAACCTCCTGCTCAAACTTGTCGAACCTATCTGTGGGTTGTTGCTGCATGTCAAAGATTCAATCAAATCTCGCAGTCAGCTCATCAATCTCGACACTAGATGGCCGAGGAGCTGATGAGGATGAAGGTCGGGAGGAGCCAAGAATATTTGTAGGTCTGGGGTGCTCCCCTTGCTCCTTTCAAGCTACTGTAGGGGGACAAATTACATACCCTAGTCTCTAGGACTTAGTATAGAGCAAGAAGGGTGTTGAACACTCGGGAGTTGGGGTAAACTTTGTATTAACCGGTTAGGTACTAAGATGGATAAGCAAAATAAAGAAAAATTATAATAGTAATTAAAACAAATAAGGAAATCTAAATACTAACTAATTACTTAAGTATTCACACAAGTTATAAGAGTATATTTATATGGGAGAATCACAAATCAGAATCAAATAAGAACTTTGAATATTATTAAAACATATTGATTGGAAATTAATCTATAGTCTTTAAAGGCAATTCTCATTGTCAATTAAAGGTATTTCCTCTTAAAGTCTACATTCATTTTCATGGCAATACAGAGATAAGAGAAAATCATTAACACATTATACTAATTCTTATTCCCTTAAGATGAATCCCTTGTATCCAAGCCAAATTCAATTCTTAAGTAATATCAATTATGTTCCACCAAATTACTCCAAATCTCTTTGTAAATAATTTGATTAACAAGTTACATATAGTGATCAAGCATACATAACACAAATGAGCACTAATTGAAATTAAATCATAAGTAACATAAGATAAAAATGTAGTTATTAATAAATTCATCATTGTAAATCCCATACAAAGACTTAGCCAAGACACATATTTAGAGAACAATAAGAGAAAATCAATTTCAACATAGGAAAGGTATATAGAAGAAAGTGAATAGATAAAACCCTTTTTTAAGTCTTCTAGCATTTGCTCGGTATAGAACAATCTTCTCTTCTTGCTTCTTGACTATGTCTCCTTTTAGTTAATTCTCAAAAACTAGAACAAAGTCTTTGCAATGATTTCTAAAACTTAATACTTCTATTAAAAACTATGCTCTATATCTATATTTCTTTTTCATCCCCAAAACAAAGCCAAATGCACTTATTATATGTTTTAAAAGGCTCTTATTCGTCTAGAAATGGCAAAAGGCACCCTTTGGCATGAAAAGTCACTCTCCTTTGCAGATTCGGTAACTTTAAGGGCCTTTTCTTCCATTCAGATGACTTTATCTCTAGACAATTCCTTCTTAAACGTTTTAGAACATTCTATTATCTTTCCATAGCAACTTGAATCACCTCATTTGGATGTCTGTAGACAACGTTATGACCAAAATACGAAAACTGCTCAAACTAGGAAAAGTTGCAATTCTTGGGGACTGACTCGTCAAGACGGTGCCGACTCATCACTCGGGCCTTCTGTGACGACTCGTCAAGATGGTGACAACTCGTCAAGATCTACTAAGGCTCTAATTAGACTTTTCAAGCTTCACACTTCATACCAAATGATCCCAAGTCCTTTTCATGCACATTTTGAGCCTAAAAACATGTATAAAACACACACAATGAATCATAAACATAAACCAAATAAAAATAACACCTTTATAAACAAATAAGCACACAAACATAGGAAAATCAAATGAAATTAAAACTAAAATAACCTAAAGAACTATGCATATTTGCATGGTATCAAACTTCCCCGCACTTAGACCTTGCTTGCCCTCAAGCAAGAGAAGATCTTCATGGAAAAGTTAACAAAATCTTCTTCTTCTCCAAAACAAGAGCTTTTTTCAAAGTTTCAAATGCACCGAGGGAAGCTTCATCAAACTCAAAAATAGCATCTTTAGCAAGTAACTTACATAATGGCCTTGCTATCTTGGAGAAGTCTTTGATAAATCTTCGATAGAAAGCTACATGACTAAGGAAACTTCTTATATCTTTAACACTCTTCAGAGGTGGCAAATTTTCAATTACTTCTATCTTTGCCTTATCAACTTTAATGCCTCTCTTTGAAACTGAATGACGAAGAACGATCCCCTCTTGTGTCATAAAGTGACATTTTCCTAATTCAAGACCAATCCATGCTTAATACACTTGTTAAGAACTTTAGATAGGTTGTTTAGACAGTTGGAAAAATTAGTACCATAAACACTAAAGTCATCCATAAAAACCTCTACACGATTATCGAGTAAATCACTAAATATTGAAAACATGCATCTTTGGAAAGTTGCAGGTGCATTACATAAACCAAAAGGCATACGCCTAAAAGCAAAAGTACCATAGGGACATGTAAAGGTGGTTTTAACTTGATCCTCGGAATGAATAGGAATTTGATAGAAACCACTAGTCCATCCAAATAACAAAAATAAAAAAAGTTGGCTAGTCTCTCAAGGACTTGGTCGATAAAAGGCAATGGGAAAAGGTCCTTCCTAGTTGCTTTATTTAATTTTCTATAGTCAATACATATACGGCATCCCGTGACAGTTCTAGTAGGTATTAAATCATTAGATTCAATCTTAACAACGGTTAAGCCTCCCTTCTTTGGTACAACCTAAACGGGGCTCACCCATTTACTATCACTAATGGAATATATGATTCCATTATCAAGCAACTTAGTTACCTCTTTTCTCACCACTTCTTTGAGAGTGGGGTTTAACTGCCTTTGACCTTCAATAGAAGGCTTAGCGTGGTCCTCTAAAAGAATTCTATGCATACAGACATTAAAGCCAATACCCTTTAAATTGTTTATAGAATAACCGATGGCATTTTTATGATTAAGCAACTCATCACATAAGGCATCAATATTATCACCAAGCAAAGATGAATTAACAATAAAAGGAAATTTAAAGTTAGAGTCAAGAAATGCATATCTTAGGTTTGACAGTAGGGGCTTGAGCTCCATCTTGACTTCTTCACTTGATGTAGTATCCTTTGGATCATCCTCTCTACTTAAAGGTTCAAATCTGTCCTATGGGAAAGTTGATATGGAGTTACCTCCAAAATTCGCTCCTTAGCTTCTTGCATCCCGGATAGCTCCGTAGAATCTTGCCTCAAACACTCATGAATTACTTCTTTAATGCATTCGTCAATAACATCAAATAGAATCAATTCTACTTGCCACTTCTACAGGTGTTGACTTCATAATATTCAGTATATAAAATTCCATACATTCATTATCCACCTCTAATATGATCTTTCCTCTCTTCATATCAATAATTGCTCCTGCTGTCATAAAAAATGGTCTTCCAAATAAAATGGGGATCTCAAGATCTTCGTCCATTTTCAACACAACAAAGTCAGCTGGTATTATAAACTTCCCCACTTTTGTTGGCACATTTTCTAAGCCAAATTCAATTCTTAAGTAATATCAATTACGTTCCACCAAATTACTCCAAATCTCTTTGTGAAAAATTTGATTCACAAGTTACATATGGTGATCAAGCATACATAACATGAATGAGCACTAATTGAAATTAAATCATAAATAACATAAGATAAAAATGTAGTTCTTAATTAATTCATCATTGTAAATCCCATACAAAGACTTAGCCAAGACACATATTTAGAGAACAATGAGAGAAAATCAATTGCAACATAGGAAAGGTATATAGAAGAAAGTGAATAGATAAAACCCTTTTTTAAGTCTTCTAGCATTTGCTCGGTGTAGAACAATCTTCTCTTCTTGCTTCTTGACTAGGTCTCCTTTTAGTTAATTCTCAAAAACTAGAACAAAGTCTTTGCAATGATTTCTAAAACTTAATACTTCTATTAAGAACTATGCTCTATATCTATATTTCTTTTTCATCCCTAAAACAGAGCCAAACACACTTATTTATATGTTTCTAAAGGCTGCTATTCGTGTAGAAATGGAAAAAGGCACCTTTTGACATGAAAAGTCACCCTTCTTTGCAGATTCTGTAACTTCAAGGGAATTTTCGTCCATTCAGGTGACTTTATCTCTAGAAAGTTCCTTCTTGGTAGTTATATAAAATTATGTTATCTTTTCATAGCAACTTGAATCACCTAATTTGGATGTCTTTAGACAAAGTTATGACCAAAATACAAAAACTGCTCAAACTAGGAAAAGTTGCAACTCTTGCGGATTGACTTGTCAAGACGGTGCCGACTCGTCACTCAGGCCTTCTGTGACGACTCACTAAGGGTCCAATTAGACTTTTCAAGCTTCACACTTCATACCAAACGATCCTAAGTCCTTTTCATGCACATTTTGAGCCTAAAAACATGTATAAAACACAAACAATCAATCATAAACATAAACCAAATAAAAATAATAGCTTTATAAACAAATAAGCACACAAACATAGTAAAATAAAATGAAATTAAAACTAAAATAACCTAAAGAACTATGTATATTTGCATTGTATCAGCTACCTAGACTATTGACCGAATAAGTCTGTACTCTGGCCCTAGGGACCCTATCCTTCGGTAATCATCCTATTATGCTGCATAGTAGAGAGGATAGCAAGGATAATCTTGCCCACATGCGTCAACTCACCAGCAGAGCTCTATCCAATAGCTCCATCCTCCTAGCAATCCTAGTCACATAAGGTCCGAAATAGATAAAAGTCTTCTTCGAGTCCCCAGTAACAGTCTTGCACTGCTTGGCTAACACATACCCCATGTCCACCCTCTTCCTCTAATGCAGGGCCCATAAACATAGTACATTAGGCTGGGTGACCACTCCAAAACTATCCCCTCGCCTTGTTAATGTATATGCTAGCAGGCAGTGAAGATAGCGCAGGCTATCAGAGAGGCTGGACGCTTTAGACTTGCTTAGGTAGTAAGGCTCGTCCCCCTCTAAGATGGTCCCCTAGGCCTTATGAAAAGAAACTCCCGGGTTATATAAGGAACCCTTGAATCATCTGACTCTATGGTCTCCTGGTCATAGAAGCCAAGTGCAACACTAAATTGAGGAATACTCATCATGCAAGTCTGCCCCCCTAACCGAAATGAAATGGCCTCTGGCTGCAACCAGTCCCTGATCTGCGTCTAAAGGAAGAAAGTGGAGGCAAACTCAAGTGTGAGCTCCCTATAAGTGGACTCCACAATGCCAAAGAAGGCCTCAAAAGGTGGAGTCTGAAGTAACTTTCGAACCTGAGTAGCTAGGCCAACCATCTCCAATGCTTGCCAATTGATGCATCTCCCACAGCCTAACTGTCTATACTGCAGCTGCTAGTAACGAGCCTCGTGAGTGGGGCTCTGAAACTGTAAAAGTCTATGTCAAGCGAGAGCCCGGGGTGGAGCTAGAGCACTAGGTGCAGGTGCTCGAGGTGTAGGTGGGTCAATCAGGTCTGAACACTTTCTCTTGGAGACCCTCACCTTTCGGGGTCTCTCACGCTGCTCAGGCATAGTGCCTGCATGGAAATTGATCAAAACTCTTACTAAAACAGTAATTCTCGCACTAAAGAGACAATCATTATAATAATAGCAACAGTTTAATAGCAATTTAACATATTCTCAACACATTTGCATTAGTTAATTTCCAATTCAGTAGTGTAGTGACTAATTCACTAAATCAGCTCAAAATCTAGCAAGTTCAAATATACTAAACAACGACAATTGGGCAATTCAAATGCATAATAGAAAAAATAAAAAATATGAACAATAGTAACGAATAAAGCAAAATAAACAATAATAGCAAATCAACCTAAAAAGAAAATAAGAAATTTAATGAAACAACGAATAAAATGCGACAAAAGTGACGAATTTAACAAAATAACAAAATTAACAAAGAAATTAATGAAAATATGAAACAATATCAAAAATTTTAGAAATAATTAAAGAAACTAGGGAAAAGAGTAAAATCACATACCAAAATAGAGTATTGAACAAAGTTAAGGGAAGAAACTTACTTGATTTGCCGGAAAAAGCACTTGAGAACTAAAGGAAAAGAGGGAGAGGATATGAGCCTATACACGCGAAGAGAGAGGAGAGCGAAAACTTTGGTACTTGCGATATGGCACAGCTCGCCCGTGTTATGTCAGTCGCGGAAAACATGTTGAAGTCCATTTTTTTACTAACACGGTTTGTGTGTCCTCAACACAGGCATGTTGTCTAATATGATCATGTCCACAACATGTGTTAGTCGCGAAAAACGTGTTGAATACCCATTTCAGCTCAACATGGTTTGTGTGTCCTCAACACGGACATGTTATCTGACATTGTCGTGTCCACAACATGTGTTACTCTTAAAAGACGTGCTGAAATCACATGTTTCTATCAACACAGTTTGCTTGCCCACAACACGCCCCTATTGACAAGCACGAGTGTGCTCACGAGACATGCTGAGCCGCCAAGATCGTGCTGAAACTCAGAATTCATTTCCAGCACTTTTTCACACTTAATTTCCTGCAGTTTTCAATAGTCAAACATTCAAGTTAACTTCCACATATCTCTAAACACTCAAATGGCATATAAAAATCAAAAAAGAAATTAAATGAAAATGAATACTAAACTAGAAGAAAAACAGTGTTCCAAAACCAATGATCAAAATGTTCAAAAACATAAAATAAAAGTTGGGGTGCCTCCCGAAAGGGCTTCTTTTTTTCCCGAGTCAATTAGCTAGACTCATAATGCTTGAGCTACTTTTGTTGATGCAATACAAGGTTGAGCCATATCGAAAAACTTGCTGGACGGCCTGATCAATGGCTCTTTAGCCTCTTGTCATGCCACTTCTTGGTATGCTCCTTGTAGATTAAGGAGTTGCCATATGCTTAGTTATGCCACTCTTCCAACTTGTTAAGCTGCCACTATCTATGTTTACCTGATCTTTAGCATGTATCACAAACTTGAACAAATGCTCTAGCATCCGTAAAGATCGTCGGCCAGTAGAATCCAGAGTCTAGCACCTTCCTAGCTGTGTGATTTGCAGCTTGATGACCTCCCATTGGTCCTTCATGGCAATGCCTCAAAATCTAGAGTATCTCCTCCCTATGTACACATCACCGAATAACTTGATCTGCACAAACTTTAAACAAGAAAGGGTCCTCCCAAAATGTAGTATTTCAATTCAGAAAAGAATTTCTTCTTTTGCTAAAATGTCATACCATTCAGAAGGACTTTAGCGACTAGATAGTTTGCAAAATTAGAAAATCAAGGGATATCATAATTAACTGGAACTGAGCATAAGAACACATCTAGAAAATTGTCATCAATCACACTCTCATCCAGTGCCTCCAAAGTATGGTTTTCTAGCCTAGAAAGATGTTCTGCTGCCAAGTTCTCAACACCTTTCTTATCCTTGATCTCAATATTGAATTTCTACAATAACAGAATCCAACGAATAAGTCTAGGCTTTGCATCATTCTTACTGAACAAGTACCTGAGTGCGGAATGGTCCTGTAGACCACAGTCTTTGATAGCACCAAATAAGATATGAACTTGTCAAATGCAAAAACAACAGCTAGAAGCTCCTTTTCACACTCTCATTGGATAGCTCATGCTCATTCTCTGCCTGCAAGGCAATTTGTAAGGGATCATCAAATAATATTTCCTGCAACTGTGTATCAATAACATTATCAAGTAAATCAATAGAAAACACAGTATCATCATGATCTAAGGACTGTCTCATAGAACTATTCAAATCAAAAGTGACAGTTTCATCCCCTACCCTAAGTTCAAGCTTCCCATCATAAACATTTATAATAGCCCTAAACATTGCAAGGAAAGGTCGACCTAAAATTAAAGGTACATTACTCTCACCTTCCATGTCCATAATCACAAAGTCAATAAGAAATATAAATTTATCAACCTTAACAAGTACATCATCTAGAATACCCCTAGGATACTTAACAGTCCTATCAACTAACTGTATGCTCATCCTAGTGGGTTTAGTCTCACCCAGTCCCAACTTGGTAAACAAACTGTATGGCATTAGATTAACGCTAGCTCCTAAGTCAGCTAAAGCATTACTAATTATCAAATCACCAATCACACAAGGGACAATAAAACTCCTTGTATCATGCTTTTTCTTTGGCAATTTATTCTGAACTATAGCCGAACACTCCTCATTTAGGGTTACGATTGCTAAGTCCTCTACCTTCCTCTTATTGCTAAGGATCTCCTTTAAGAACTTTGCATACCTGGGCATCTGTGAAATAACTTCAACAAAAGGTAAGTTAACTCGCAGTTATATAAATAAGTCAAGAAACTTACCGAACGACTGATCGACTTTCTCTTGCTTCAACCTGGCAAGACATGGGATCGGGGGCTAGTATTCCCTCAGAGGACTCTTCTTCTTGCCCTCTACCTTCTCTGGCTCCATCACCTTGCTATCTCCATCTTTCATATCTGAATCTTCCTACACAACATCATCATCATTAGAAATAGGAATAGAACTAGATAGTTGCTTACTTGATCACAAAGTGATAGCCTTCACGTGCTCTCTCAGGTTATACTCTGTATTACTGGGCAAAGTCCCTGGCTGCCTCTCAGTCATCATCTTAGAATTCTGGCCTATCTGATTCTCTAAATTCTGAATGGAGGCCTGTTGATTTCTAAGAGCTACGTCCGTCTGCTGGAATCTAGTCTCTAAAACGGACACAAACTTCATCATTAGCTCCTCTAAGTTAGGCTTTTTCTCTTGAGTCTGAGGAGATTGAGGTGGAGAATAGATTATTGCAACTGCTGATATGGTCACTAAAACCTTGGTAGCCCCTAGTTGTTGTTGTTCCTTCATTCGAAGTTCGGATGGTTTCTCCATCCCGTATTAAAGGTGTTGTTGTATGGGTTGTTATGTTGCCTAGACTGACTTCCCATATAGTCCACCTATTCATGGTTAGATGAAGAAGAGGAAGCAAACATATCTCCCGACATACAGTTACTATTGTAATGTAGCCCACGACAAAACTCACAGCTTGCTTGAGCTGCTTGGACAAGCATCTGGAGTTGATCAAGTTTCTTAGATAATAACTCCACTTGAGCCGCCAAGGCTGTAGTGGCATCCAATTGGTGTACACTCCCTCGACGTACCGTCCTACTCTTAGTAGTGCGCCACTAGTAATTGTTTGTGGCCATCTCCTCAATCAAGCTTTGGGCTTGCTCTGGTGTCTTGCTGCTCAAAGAACCAACTGTAGCTGCATCTACCATCTTCTTAGTAGCTAAATTCAAACAATTATAAAAAGTTTGTACCTGTAACCAAATTAGTAGTCCATGGTGTGGGCAGCATCGCAATAGGTCCTTGTACCTCTCCCAAGTGTCGTACATCGATTTATCGTCAAATTGCATAAAAGAAGATATGTTATTTCTAAGTTTAGCAGTTTTAGAAGGAGGAAAGTACTTAAACATAAATTTCTCTTCTAAAGAATCTGATATGTATAGTTTTACACATGTTTGCTTGCATATTATTAAGCATTTTCTTAGCATTTATTGTTTTTTTATTCCAAGATCACCGTGTTTGTGTCGTTTTGTATTTCATAGATTTTATAGGTCCATCATCAGTGTTCGAGCAATTTTAGATCAATTTCGGGCGAAAATGGATGTAATCAGAGGCGTTTGATCTTGGGTTGACTTTTGGGAAGTTAACATGGCCCGTGTTTGAGCCCGTGCAGAAATTCTAGGCTGTGTAGATTAAGCATTTTGAAGCAGCACATTTTTTGAGGGTAACACGCCTTAGAGCACGACCCCTGTTGGCTAACACAGGCAAGAACACGCCCTTGTTATAGTCGAGAACACGGCCGGTGTTACCGCCCTTGCTCATTTTCAATTCATTTTGTCATTTGGAGACCAACACGGCCTGTGTTGAGGAAAACGGGCTTCAAACACGCCCATATTTGCATATAGTATAAAATTGAACGAGCAAAAAGAGAGTTCCGGATTGACAATTTGGATTTTTCATCTTTCTTTATAATTTTGCTAGACGTGTCTCAGGCATTTCAGGCGGCTTCCAAGAGACTTATTCCACCTTGGAACGTCAGATTCATGATTCTGGGTTTTGGATCGAAAATTGAAGAGGAGTTTTGGAGCAAATCAAGAAGCAATTCTAGAGATCAACTGCAGTGTAGATCAAGACTTTGAGTTGTTCATCCAATTCTAGGAAAGGGGCATATATGTTTCAATTTCTTTATTCTTTCATTGTAATTGAATTCCTATTTGCTTTAGACATGATCATGTATAGCTAGATTGGCTGAACCTACTAGGGTTCCTTACTATGTTGACTTTGTACTAAATTGTTGAGATTGGTTGAGTTTCTTTTCTTGTATTCTTTTTGCAATTAATAATATAAATCTAGTTTTCTTTATATTGATTGTATTGATTATTATTCATAGAATTCTTTTAGCAATTGAGAATTTCTAATTGAGTTTGGAAATTTAATTGCAAGAACTTTCACTTAGAGGTAAGGTTAATTAATTTGCCAGATTAAGAATTAACGAAGCTTAATAGAGGTGGATTAAAGCTTAAAGCTAACTTAATAATCAATCGTTAGGAAGAGATTCCAACTTTAGGTTCTTAGGTTTAGGAATTCGGTTGTCTCGAGAGGGAAATCGAATTCAGTTTAGAATCCATCTATGGGTAGCATAATCGGACTCAACAATCTATTATCCTTTGTTTGATTGCCAACTAGTCTAGGTCCTCTTTGGGTTTGCTTTCTTATCTTGATTATTCTCTTTGCTCATTCATTCTCACATTACACTTAGAATTTAGTTTTTAGTCATTAGTAAATCTATAAATCTCTGTTATTAATTTTAGGCTAGATAACAAGGAACGAAGTAGTAACTCTAGGATTTCACTTTCTTGAAGGATACGATATTTTTAATACTTGCCATTTTGCTAGGCTGCATCGATAGATTCACCGCCTTAGTTGTAGTTGCATAAGCACTGCATCAGAATCTTAGGTAGTGACAGTGTTTAGAGGTAGTGACTGTAGCCACAGCTTTGCTTTATCCTCAAAGAAAATGGAAACAAGCAGAGATGAATTGCATCGTCTGTTGTTCTACTAATCTTGAAGGTATCATAAATCTTTAAGAAACTCACTAAATGCGCGTTAGGATCCTCATCTGGCAAGCTTCCGAACTGAACCGTTTGCTGCACCATCTGAATCACATTAGCTTTATTTCAAAATTATTGGCGGCAACAGCCGGTCTCACGTAATGCATGTTTACATCCCCTCGCGATGGTTTTGCAAAACAATACATCATCCGGTTATCTTCATTGTTGTTATTGGCGTCTGCCATCTCTACTGTAATGTTTCCCAATTCACTCTCGTGTACGGCTTTCCCAACCTGAATCTCTTCCTACTCTACGTTCAATCACTGATGTGCGTAAAATACACACATTTAAATGGGGTTTTTAAGGCTGATTTTATGTACATTTGGATGTGAATTGGTCCCAACACTCACCCTATGCGTTTGTTTGTGTGCATTAGGTCCAAAAGAAGCCAAAGAGTGATAAAGGGAAGATTTGGAGTAGAATTGGAAGTCAAAGTTGTCGAAACAAGTCGAGTTTGCGCATAAGGAAGCTAAACATGGCCGTGTTGGTTTTAAGTTACTAGCGGGTACTTAAAGGTCAACAAGCCTCAATTAAGAACATAGAGCATCAAGTAGGCTTGATCTTTAAGTTACTAGCGGCAGAATAATGGGGAACTCCATCAAACGCTACTAAATCCGAGGAACATTTGAGCGTCGTCACTTTGCGTTCAGGTGAGAATTTTTTTGGTTTATCTATTATGTTTGACGATGATGCTTATGTGTAGGATGACTCCTTGAACATGGAGATAGAACTAGAAAATGAAGAGGCAAACATGATTCCTCTAAAAGACTACCAATAGGAACGTACAGTTGATGATGCTGAGTTGCAGTTAGAGGAATTTTTGGTGGATTTTCCACAAGTCCCTTTGATGATGGAAGATGAGCACGAGTTATCCAATGAAGAAGTCTTGGAGGAGCTCGAGTTTCTTCTAGCAAGTGAACCAAGCCAAGGACTAGAGAAAACCATCAACATTCCTGAAGAAATTGCCCAACCATCGATCCTTCCAATTGGTGAAACTCCAGCTTTGAAATTGGAAGAGCCCCTAGAGCATCATGACTACGTGAAAATATATGAGGAACGAGTTTTGCCCATCATACTGGCAGCTTGCTTGACCGTCGGGAAGAGGAATTTGACGATTAGTCCTCTAAGCAGATACTTGAAGCCATTTGCTTAGAAGAAGGATGGATGGTCATCAATCCCCACCGTTTGCTTTTCACCATGAGTCCAGTTAAGAAGACTCATCACATAAAAAAGAAGCGCTTTTGGGAGGCACCCCAAATTCTATTTTTCATTTTTAATATTCTACCCTTTCATTTTGAAACATTTTATTGGTTTTAAGTTTTCATCTTTTATTTAATTATTATTTTCAGTTCGATTATTTCTCTATTTTATTATTTTCAGATTCTACCGAGGAGGCACTGAATTTCCACAACATCAGCCTCGATAGATGATCAGGGCAGTCCCCTAGATCTTTTTATTTTTGTGCATTTATTTACTTTATTTTTCATACATGTCATGCACTTGGATTGTATTGCCTTTGTTCTCTTAGTTGAGCATTCCATGCGGGGTATCCATAACATTTTACACTGAGGACAGTGTGTTCTTCAAGTGTGGGGTGGTTGTGGGTAAACTTATAATCCTACTCTCTCATATGTTTTTTTTATATATATTTGAAATTGCTATCAATAGGTGTTGTGTATTGTTAAGATGTTAGGACACTGTGTCTTTATGCACTTGAGTATGCTATTTTTGAGCTGATTGATGACTTGATTTATAGAATTGTAGTTACTTTTTGTTTTTGTTCATTGTCCTTGGAAAACAATTGATGGTGTTTTACACATCAACCCTGCTGGGTTAAACCGGTGTTATTTAATTGTTTTTCGAATTTTTGAATTTTAACTTAGAACGTTGATTATGTCATATGCATGTGTTTCTTAAGTAATGATTCAATTAATGATGTTGCGAACCAATTGCACCTAATACCACACCTCAACGTGAGAGTTTGAGCCAATTTAGCATTTATTATATTTATACTCTTTATATTTCTTGTTTGAGTGTGCATTGTATTTGACTTTGCTTCTAGAACTTGCTTTGTAATGCTTGTTGAAGTTACATGAATATTGTGAATACCATGAGATGATTTGGGCGATTTAGGATTCACCACATTTAGCCAAAAGCCTACTCCCTTATGTTTCCACTAGTTAGCCAGTTTTGAGCCTTAACCTTTTCTTCATAATCTACACCTATACACTTCAATTACACTATTCTTTACATTTATCTTTCCTTTACCCTTATGCTGGAATTTCTTTTTGTGATTTGCTCACCCTTGCGTGGGATTAAAATGCCAGTTGCTATGTTGGTAAATTCACTAAGTCTTTTTGATATTTTAGATGCTTCCTCCGATCCAAACTGTATTTTTATTTTGTACGTATGCAGCAGTTCTTATAAGCTGCTAGTTTATTATTCAAAAAAAAAAAAAGAAAAAAAAGGAAAAAGAAGAAGAAAATAAACAAAATTCTTTAATTATTTATCTCTTTATCGAATTTAGAGCATTTGCGAGCATTACTCTATGAAGTAGGGATTTTAGTGAAAAATTCTTTTTGTATATTATGCATTTAATCCTTTGAGTATATATTGTTGTATATCGCACAAATTCCAGCATTTTCACACTTCTTTCCCAAATCTTCGTACCTTTACCTTAGCCCCATTACAACCTTGGTAAAGACCCTTTGATTTTGGTATTTACTTATTCACAGTAGCGAAGATATGATTTATGAGCAAGCTTATGGTGAGCAGGTTTTGTGTATTTGCTTTGAGGGATTTGTTATTCACCTAATATACACTTTGAGCGATTTGAGTGATCCCTGTGAGGCATTGGTTCGTGATTTTTGTGTTGAGTTGTCATTTATGTTATTCATGCATTAATATTATTTCCATTCTCTGTTAATGATTTGCAATTTGATTTATGATTTATGGATGTGAATTGGTCCCAACACTCACCCTATGCATCTGTTTATGTGCATTAGGTCTAAAAGCAGCCAAAGAGTGATAAAGGGAAGATTTGGAGCAGAATTGGACGTCAAAGTTGCCGAAACAAGTCGAGTTTACGCATAAGGAAGTTGAACACGACCGTGTTGGTTTTAACACTGGCCGTGTTCCCAACATGGGCACCAAAACGGCCGTGTTGGGTGCATTTGACAATAGAAAAAAAGATGCGTTAAGGAGCACGACCACAGAAAGAAACACGGGCATCAACACCAGGCCATGTTCCCAACACGGGCATCAACACCAGGCCGTGTTCCCAATATAGGCATCAACACTAGGCCGTATTCCTAACACAGGCATCAACATGGCCATGTTCGCGGCAGCTGGATGAATTAATTAAAAGAAAGAAAAGAGGGAAACGCAAAAAGTAGGGTTAGGACGTCCCAAACTCATTTCTCTCTTTCTCTTTCTAAAGGTTTTCTGAGCTGGAACCAAAGAAAAATGAGACTTGGACTAAGGTTTCAATTGGATTCCCTTTAAAGATTAAAGATTGGGCGAGCTTCATTGATTGGTGTCAATTCGAGCAAGAGGAACAAGAATCGATTCAAGATTGGGCAAGCAGAATTGGAGCTGTTTACTCTCATCTAAGAAGGTATTCGGG
Source organism: Ricinus communis (assembly GCF_019578655.1). Lineage (NCBI taxonomy): Eukaryota > Viridiplantae > Streptophyta > Magnoliopsida > Malpighiales > Euphorbiaceae > Ricinus > Ricinus communis. Next base: position 648,800 of record NC_063261.1, on the reverse strand, counting down.
TTTCTCTATCTTTACTCATTGTTGTAATTGAATTCTTATGGGTTTTGATAATGAACATGATTAGCTAAACTTGTTAACCCATTGGGGTTCTTTATCTAGGGATTTTTGTACTTAACTTTTGAATTGAATGTATTGATTTTTAATATTGGTTTGTAATGGAAGTGCTTATTGATTTGTTCTTCATATCTTGTTGAATGATTATTGGAATTTGAATGTTCTTGAGAAAGACGTTTAGGTTTGGATTATCCTTTGCAACCAGAATTGAATTCGCTTAGAGATAGGGTATTCGTTCTACCGGATTGAGAATTAACAACTCTCAATAGTGTTAAATGGTACATAATGCTAACTTGGATAATTAGAGTTAGGAAGAGATTTCAACCTAATTAATCTAAGTTAAGATGTTAATGTCCTTGAGAAAGGCGTTAATTGCATAGAGATTTTCCCACAGAAATTGAATTCAATCAATCAATTCCATCTTTAGATTTCATTCCCTAGAGACAAGAATTCCCAAGGGGTTATTCCTTAACTTGAATTAATCCTTCCCTAGTAGCCATAGTTAGATAACAATTAGAGTAGCTATTAGTTAATTTAGGAATTATTCATCATTCATTTTAGGCTAATATAACAGAGAGTAAAGGAGTAACTCTGGGCTTTCACTTTCCCGAGGAATATGACCTTGATACTCGCCATTAGTGTTAGACTGCATCGATAGGTACAATGCCTTAGATTGTAGCTGCATAGATAGCAACCATCAATTACTTCCTCAATTGCCTGAGGGATCGCTCTGGTTTTGGTAGAGGATCTACTAGATCAGGATTAGATCTCCTAATCATACACTACTTGAAACAATAAATAACTACCAATACAAATGAATAAAAGAATGCAAACATGTGTAATATCAAGGATTTCAAGTCTTACCCTTTCGTTTGCCCTCATTTGCATCCTCATGAGAACCTAGCCCGTGCCGAGTTTTCAGACCTTTGAAATCTAACAGCTCTGCAATACCTTGCTGATTCTTTCCTAGTCCCATTCGAGACATGAAATCCATCTTTTTGAACATGCTGGCTACTTTAAGATCCATGTACTCCTCGTAAAGAACATCGACTTGGAATCCAGTAGGGGCTTCCAACTCTTGTACAGCTTTTTGAATAGCCGAGACACTTGGTGCTTGGCCTATTACAACATTCCCCTCCATTATAGGGGCTTCATGCATCGGAATGCTCAAGAGGTAGATCAAATGGGTCTAGCCTTCCATGTGTTTCTTTTCAGGACTATATTGTTCAAGGACTCAGGGAACTCACTGAACTTCTAGTATTTAGCCCCGTTGCGGGATTTGGACCAAGCCTCCTTCAACTACGGACCTACAGCTTTTGGTTGCTTTTACCATCAGATGGACATTACTATCAGTACGAGCAAGAGGATATACGACTTCTAGCATGCAATACATGTAAGTTCTATCCGCTTTGATTTCTCCATTATTTGCTTTCCTGTATTTACATGGTAACTGCTAACTCTTAATTATAAGTTTGGGCCTTAGAGATTGGCCTTTTGGTGGGCTCTCAGCCTATCAGCACAACCTGGATTTTCCTACGCTTGAGCCGTTAAGGCTCGAGTCTAAGTGTCCTCGGAGTGGGCATAGGTCCTGATGAGCATAGTTTTACACATATTTGCTTGCATATTATTGCGTATGTTCTTAGCAATTATTGTGCTTTTATTCCCAGATCACCCGTGTTTAATGTTCTTTTGCATTTTAGGAACATTTATAGGACCATTATCGGTGTTTAAGCAATTATAGATCAATACATGCGGAAACGGACGAGAATTCATCAAGATCGGACAAGAGCCCGCGTTGCACACATTGAGCACGGCCTGAGTCAAGGCCGTGCTGACCATCACGGCCTAGACTCTGGCCGTGACCAACCATCAAAACTTGGTCTTCAAAACAATAGTTTGAGCATGGTTTCTGTAGCCACCACGGCCTCCAGCACGGCCCGTGGTGGCCAGCACGGGGAGCAACACGGTCATGGTGAAACCCTAGTTGGTGAGTGATGAGCATAGTTTTACACATATTTGCTTGCATATTATTGCGTATGTTCTTAGAAATTATTGTGCTTTTATTCCCAGATCACCCGTGTTTTATGTTCTTTTGCATTTCAGGAACATTTATAGGACCATCATCGTTGTTTAAGCAATTATAGATCAATACGTGCGGAAACGGACGAGAATTCATCAAGATCGGACAAGAGCCCGCAATGCATACATTGAGCACGGCCTGGACTCTGGCCGTGCTCAACCATTGGCTTTGATTCTTGAAATTGGCACTTTGGGCACAGTTTAGTAGCCACCACGGCCTTGACGACCCGTGATGGCCAACACGGGGAGAAATACCGTGGTGGCTAACACGGGAGGAACACTACCGTGGTGAAACCCTACTGGTGAGATCCATAGCCAAAGACGGCTTGACTTCACACTGACAAAGACGGCCTTGAACATGGCCGTCGAGTTAAATATATAAGAAAAATGAGTTTTTCTTGAGAGAAGAGAGGGAGAAAGAGTGACATTGAGCCCTAGTGGCTGGTTCGGTTTTGCACAATACCGAAAAGTGCGAGAGAGTTGCAGGTGAGTAAGAATCTGAATCGTAAGATTCCGAGGTGCAAAGATGGTGGAGCAATTCAAGAGGCAGTTTGGGAGATTAATCAAAGTGTAGATCCGGATTTGGAGCTCGTTCATCCAATTCGAGAGAAAAGGGTGTACATGTTTTATTTTCATTATTCTTTCATTGTAATTGATTTCCTAGATTGTTTTAAACATGAACATGTTTAGCTAGACTGATTTAATCCATTGGGATTTCTTTACTATGTTGGCTTGATATTATATTGTTGGATTGTTTGAGTTGGTTTTGTATTCTTCTTGTTTTCAGTATGAATAAGATTATGCATTATTCATGAGACGTTGTGAATTGTGATGTTTAGATTGCTTTATGAGATTGAGAAATCCGTTTGGCAATTGGAACTTTGAATAACAAGAACTGGTTAATAATCGCTTAGAGATAAGGATAATTAACTAGCCGGATTAAGAATTAACAAAGCTTAATAGAGGCGGATTAAAGCTTAATTCTAATTTAAGAATCAATTGTTAGGAAGAGATTTCAACTTTAGGTTATTAGGTTTAGGAATTCGGTTATCTCGAGAGAGAAACCGAATTCGGTTAAGAATTCGTCCACGGGTAGCATAATTAGACTCACTGATCCTTTATCTTTTGTTCGGATGCCAACTAGTTTAGATTCCCTTTGGGTTTGTCTTCTTGTCTTGATTATTTCACTTATCAATTACTCCTGCATCTCCCTTAGAACTTAGCTCGTAGTTAATAGTTAGTTTAGAATTTATTCATCATCCATTTTAGGTTAATATAACAAAGAACAAAGAAGTAACTCTGGGCTTTCGCTTTCCTGAGGAATACGACCTTGATACTCGCCATTAGTGCTAGACTGCATCGATAGGTACACTGCCTTAGATTGTAGCTAACACGAGTAGCACACATCAAGTTTTTGGCGCCGTTGCCGGGGAATTGTTTAAAAACTAGAGTGAAATTTGCTATTTGTTAATTTAGCCATTTTTTTTTCTTTCTTATTATTTTATGATTTTTATTTTTTATTTGTTTATTTATTTTATTTTATTTGTACATATTTATTTAGCTTAAGTTTATGATTCAGATAGTGAATGATAAGGAGGTTCAATGCTAAACTCAAACTCTTTGTGTGACGCATTGGAAAATGGGATTAGGAACCAAGAGAGTGCTAAAAATTGGGATGCCCGTGCATCTTTAGATGCTCGAGTGGAATCGTTTGGCAGGGCTACCGATCAACTCTCTTCTCCTATCCTTTTATCTCAAGTCTTTTGTGAATTTTGTTGTGGTTTACATGTGTGTAATGATTGTCCATTGTATAGTGATGTTGCTCATTGTTCTTATAACTGTGAACAGGTGAATTATACGGGAAGTTGGCCAAATGACTCGTATGGAAGCACCTACAATCAAGAATGGAGCACTCATTCACCCTTTGGATTGAGCTTAGATGGCCAAGAACCACTAGGAATTCAGCAACTACATCAAGAAATTTAATGTTGCACCTTCAACTCAAGATGAAGAGTTAGTGTCGGGAGAGCCGATGATGAGGTTCATAACAAGTCTTGAGGAAAGATTCCAACAAACAGAGAGGATACTTGAAGATCAACAAGCCTCGATTAACAACGTAGAGCATCAAGTAGGCTTAATCTTTAAGTTACTAGCGGAAGAGCAATTGAGAACTCCATCAAACGCTGCTGAATCCGAGGAACATCTGAGCGCCATCACTTTGCGTTCAGGTGAGAATTTTTCTGGTTTATCTATTATGTTTGACGATGATGCTTATGTGCAGGACGACTCTTTGAACATGGAGATAGAACCAGAAAAGGAAGAGGCAAACATGATCCCTCTGAAAGACTACCAACTGGAATGTACAGTTGATGATGCTGAGTTGCAGTTAGAGGAATTGTTGGTAGATTTTTCATAAGTCCCCTCGATGATGGAAGATGAGCACGAGTTGTCCAATGAAGAAGTCTTGGAGGAGCTCGAGTTTCTCCTAGCAAGAGAACCAAGCCGGGGGACCGAAGAAAACCATCGACACTCCTAAAGAGATTGCCCAACCATCGATCCTTCCAATTGTTGAAACTTGACTTTCAAATTGGAAGAGCCCTAGAGCATCATGACTACATCCAATTATACGAGGAGCTAGTCTTGCCCATCATATTGGCGAGCTTGTTTGATAGTCGGAAGAGGAAATTGACGATTATCCCTCTAAGCGGATACTTGAAGATATTTTCTTGGAAGAAGGATGGATGGTCGTCGATCACGCCCATTTGCCTTTCACCATGAGTCCAAATTTAAGAAGACTCATCACATAAAAAGAAGCGCTTTTGGGAGGCACCCCAAACTTTATCTTTAATCTTTAATATTTTAACCTTTTGTTTTGGAAACATTTTATTAGTTTTAGTTTTCATATTTTCAGTTTTAATTTTATTTCTTTATTTTATTATTTTCAGATTCTACCGAGGAGGCACTGAATTTCCACAACATCAGCCTCGATGGATGATCAAGGCAGTCCCCTAGATCTTTTTATTTTTCTGTATTTATTTACTTTATTTTTCATACATGTCATGCACTTGGATTGTATTGCTTTTGTTCTCTTAGTTGAGCATTCCATGCGGGGTATCCATAACATTTTACACCGAGGACAAGTGTGTTCTTTAAGTGTGGGGTGCTTATGGGTAAACCCTAATCTCTCATATGGATTTTTAATTGCTATGGCTAGGTGTTGTGTATTTTTAGGAGATGTTAGGACATTGTGTTTTTATGCACTTGAGTATGCTAATTTTGAGCTGATGGATGACTTGATTTATAGAACTGTAGTTACTTTTCTTTGTTGTTCATTGTCCTTGGAAAACAATTTATGGTGTTTTACACATCAACCTGCCGGGTTAAACCGGTGTTATTTAATTGTTTTCGAATTGTCGAATTTTAACTTAGAACGTTGATAATATCATATGCATGTGTTTCTTAAATAATGATTCAATTAATGATGTTGCGAACCAACTGCACCTAATACCACACCGAAAGTGAGATTTTGAGCCGGTTGAGCATTCATTATGCTTATGCTCTTTATATTTCTTGTTTGAGTGTGCATTGTACGTAACTTTGCTTCTAGAACTTGCTTTGTAATGCGTGTTCAAGTTACATGAATATTGTGAATACCATGAGATGATTTGGGGCGATTTAGGATTCCCGCATTTGACCAAAAGCCTACCACCTTATGTTTCCATTAGTTAGCCAATTTTGAGCCTTAACCTTTTCTTCATAATCTACACCTATACACTTCAATTATACCATTCTTTACATTTATCTTTCCTTTACCCTTATGCCGGAATTTCTTTCCGTGATATGTTCGACTTTATGTGGGATTAAAATGCTAGTTGCTATGTTAGTAAATTCACTAAATCTTTTGATATTTTAAATGCTCCCTTGATCCAATTTGTATTTGTTATTCTTTATGTTTATTCGAGTTGTATGCTGTCGCTAATAAGTCGCTAGTTCATTTCTTTAAAAAAAAAAAAAAAAAGAAGAAGAAGAAGAAAAAAAATATAATAAACAAATCTCTTTAATTATTTATCTTTTTATTGGATTTAGAGCATTTGCGGCTATTCTATGAAGTAGGGATTTTAGTGAATGATTCTTTTCGTGATCTTAGGCATTTAATCCTTTGAGCATATAATATTGTTTATCGCATTCAATTCCAAACATTTTCATACTTTTGTCCAAATCTCCGTACCTTTACCCTAGCCCCATTACAACCTTGGTAAAGACCCTTTGATTTTGGTATTTACTTATTCACAGTAGCGAAGATATGATTTATAAGCAAGCTTATGGTGAGCGGGTCTTATGCATTTGCTTTGAGGGATTTGTTATTTACCTAATATACACTTTGAGCGACTTGAGTGATCCCTGTGAGGCATTGGTTCATGATGTTGGTGTTGAGTTGTCATTTAAGTTACTCATGCATTCATATTATTTCCATTCTTTGTTAATGATTTGTAATTTGATTTATGATTGAGTATCCTTTGAGATGTGTTGAATACTCTCTATTGTGGACTAGGGGCATAAACTGAAATGAATTGCTAACTGTAGTTTTGTGGGTTGAGTTGTTAATTGCTTGAGGACAAGCAATAGCTTAAGTGTGGGGTAATTTGATGAGCATAGTTTGACACATATTTGCTTGCATATTATTGCGTATGTTCTTAGCAATTATTATGCTTTTATTCCCAGATCACCCGTGTTTTATGTTCTTTTGCATTTCAGGAACATTTATAGGACCATCATCGTTGTTTAAGCAATTATAGATCAATACGTGCGGAAACGGACGAGAATTCATCAAGATCGGACAAGAGCCCGCAATGCATACATTGAGCACGGCCTGGACTCTGGCCGTGCTCAACCATTGGCTTTGATTCTTGAATTGGCACTTTGGCACGGTTTCCGTAGCCACCACGGCCTTCAGCACGACCCGTGGTGGCCAACACGGGGAGAAACACGGCCCGTGGTGGCCAGCACGGGGAGCAACACGGCCGTGGTGAAACCCTAGTTGGTGAGATCCACGGCCTTGACCACGGCCGTGCTGAGTTAAATATATAAGAAAAATTCATTTTTCTTAGAGAAAAGAGGGGGAAAAAGAGTGACATTGAGCCCTAGTGGCTGGTTCAGTTTTTGCACAATCGAAAAGCGAGAGAGTCAAAGTGAGTAAGAATCCTCGGAATCATAAGATTCCGAGTGCAAAACAGTAGTGGAGCAATTCAAGAGGCGTTTGGGAGATTAATCAAAGTGTAGATCCGGATTTGGAGCCGCTCATCCAATTCGAGAGAAAAGGGTGTATATGTTTTATTTTCATTATTCTTTCATTGTAATTGATTTCCTAGATTGTTTTAAACATGAACATGTTTAGCTAAATTGATTAAATCCATTGGGATTTCTTTGCTATGTTGGTTTGATATTATATTGTTGGATTGTTTGAGTTGGTTTTGTATTCTTCTTGTTTTCGGTGTTAATAAGATTATGCATTATTCATGAGACGTTGTGAATTGTGATGTTTAGATTGCTTTATGAGATTGAGAAATCCGTTTGGCAATTGGAACTTTGAATAATAAGAACTGGTTAATAATCGCTTAGAGATAAGGATAATTAACTAGCCGGATTAAGAATTAACAAAGCTTAATAGAGGCGGATTAAAGCTTAATGCTAATTTAAGAATCAATCGTTAGGAAGAGATTCCAACTTTAGGTTATTAGGTTTAGGAATTCGGTTATCTCGAGAGAGAAACCGAATTGATTAAGAATTCGTCCAGGCAGCATAATTAGACTCATTGATCCTTTATCTTTTGTTCGGATGCCAACTAGTTTAGATTCCCTTTGGGTTTGTCTTCTTGTCTTGATTATTTCACTTATCAATTATTCCTGCATCTCCCTTAGAACTTAGCTCGTAGTTAATAGTTAGTTTAGAATTTATTCATCATCCATTTTAGGTTAATATAACAAAGAACAAAGAAGTAACTCTGGGCTTTCGCTTTCCTGAGGAATACGACCTTGATACTCGCCATTAGTGCTAGACTGCATCGATAGGTACACTGCCTTAGATTGTAGCTAACACGAGTAGCACACATCAGGTCCATATGCATTGCATATGGATCAACTCCTTGACCTGAGATAAGGTAAAAGAAAATTCATTAATCATATATGTATTTTACAAGTTTTAGTTACTTACCTTTTACAATTTGTAGATTCGTAGCAACTGGCTTGGCACGCGCCATCATTGAGATCCCTACATGCTCTCTGCTACATATCTCGATCATAGGAGGGTCCTCTTAGTTAGCCCCGCTTATCAGATTTGGTTTTTAGGTGAGAGGATCTATAACTGGGAGAGGGGCCTAGCAGATGTCTGTTCCTTTGTCTCCCCTTCTCTCCATGTTTTAGACGGCTGACCTTATCCGTGAGAATCTGGCAAGGATGGAGAGATAAGATGACTTCGGGGATCTCACCGTTCGTTTTTGAAGGAGAAACTACACCACTTTCATTCCTCAACTGCTAGGGCCCGTGCCTTTCGATGATGACACTATGGCTCAGGTTCATTCTTAACTTTGCCGAGTTTTCACTTTCTTTTTCCTTTACTTGGTTACTCATTTTGCTATTCTACTATAGTTCATGTTTCGTATGTTTTTGGCTCTTGAGCTGATAGAGGGACGATCTATTCGCCATTCCATGCCCTCCCATATCTTAGGCTCTTCTACGGGTGCTACATATGAAGCATTTCGTATGCCGATGTTAGATTTGGTGCTAGAAAGCATCCCATTTCTCCCAGACCCAATAGTATCCTAATAAAGTCCCGCCGGTGCCATAGAGCATCGGTTTGGCATGGAGCAATGCCTTCCTCTGAAGTTCACTCCAAGTACTTGCACACACGCAAGTTTTATTCTTTTGGTACTTTGTGTCTTTTTTTTTCTGAAATGTTAATAATATATATAATCATACAGGTGCAGTGGGATCAATTCGAGCACATAGATCGGCTGGTCGAAGCTGTGAGGAGATAGTTCTTTATCCTTGGCGAATACTGAAGGGTAAGAATTAAAACTAAATATAAAAATATGAAATGCAAAATGCATGTATGTGTGCATGTCAGAAATACAATAGCTAACTCCTTTAGGTTTTCTTCAGAGGGACCATGAGAGCATGCAAGGGCAGGTGAATGATTGCCAATGCTAGATTGAGGCCTAGTAGCACGGGATTGACCCTCTGACGCTTCAACTGTCCACTTTACGAACACAAGAGATGGACACTAACTCTGATGATGGGATGGGGGATTCAAAAGAGAGCCCCGACTTTTGATTATGCTGCCTTTTTTGTATTTTTGCCACTTTTCTACTTTTTTTATAAAACTTCAACTTTTGAAGATATAAAATCTCACACTTTGATGTTTAAATCCATGCTTTAACATTAATTTCTTGTTAATATTGCATATTTCGGACTTACACACAACCGAGGCTTGAGAAAATGCTTGAAAGACCCTCAACCGGGGCCTACTAAGCCGATTTGGTTCTATCCGTAGCTGATCGGCTATGTGCTCCGCCGATTCGACTCTGTAGTTGCAAAGTCAGAATTAAACTCTGATATTGGGCCTTTAAATATATGTGCAACCCTTGAACTTCCCCATATGCAATTTACACTTTAAAATTAAAAAAACATGACTAAAAAACATGCAAAACCCTTCAAACTCTTCTCAAACCCCTAACTAGTGATGAATGGATCAAACTTGGAAAATTCCACCTTTCCTCCTTTAAATCCATGCAACATACCAAACTTGATTATAGGTTTCTTCACTCTACCGTCAATTTTTGGTGCCTGAAAGACCATGTTCTCTGCTATTCTTAGAGGCCCTATGGATTTTACTCATCTGATTGCTTTGCCAAGACTTGATGATCTTTTTCCTAGCAAATTGGTAAAGTTATTCAACATGCCCCCTAGTATGTTGAATAATTCTATTACTTTGAATTCAGTTGTGCATATCAAATACGATCTCTTTTTTTTTTCTCTTTTTTTTTTTATTTTCTCACTCTTTTTCTATGTTTAAGAGTTATATTATATGTAATAGAAATGTACTTAGGATTATCATTCATGCCCAGATTAAATAAAGCAATTCAAATAGAATTGATGTCAAATATGATCATATAATAATCATCGTCATGCAAAGTACCACTAAGATAAACATCAATTAAAATAAGCAAAAACTAGAGTTATATCATTGATCCTAGCTAGAATTATATCAGTGTTCTACATTAACATCTGAATCTTGCGAAGCTACATCATTTTCAGATGGTAGGTCTTCGATCTCTCTAGCTTGATAGTTTCCCATGTTCCATCTAGCTTTAGCATTTTTGATTTTCTCTACTTGTATGCCATCATTCTACAAGCCCGCAAAGGTCTTGTGATTCGTTATTTGTAGCTTTCCCACCCAAGATGGAAGAACATTTAGGACTATCACTCGTAGTTGATCCATTTTAAAAGGTTTATTCTTCATTAAAACTGCTTTGTTTTTCCATCTAGCCAAGAACTTAGAGAACAATTCATTGGATTTTTGCTTTATTAATTCTAAATTCTTTATAGAGACTTCTTGGTGAGCGTTATAGTCATATAACTGCACAAAAGTATTACAAAGCTTTTTCCAATCAGACTTGATGGGTCTTTCTAACCCATGGTACTAGTTAACAGCTAGCCCTTCTAATGAAGGTGCAAACAACTTGATAATTTGGATCCTAAATAAATAAGTAGTACTCGTGATAGTTGCAAATTGCTTCAACTGCACCTTTGAATCTTCAGTTCCATTGAACTTATGTATTTCAGGCATGTGAAATTTGGGAGGCAATTTGTCTTCTCCAATCAATATCAATTCATCGAAATCATAGGTTGAATCTAATCCTTAATCTTTCAGAATATCTTACATCTTGTCGAGCCTTTTTGTCAGACTATGCATAATCTTGGATTCCATAATAGCTTTTGCAGCAAGAGTAGATTCTTTCTTTGCTTCTTCTAGCATGTAGTGATCTAAGTTCTAGAGATGCTCACCATGTGTTTCCATATTATGAGTAGTTGTTACAGTAGCTATAAAGGCTGTAGTAGTCTTTTGGATAGTATGTTTCTTAAAAATCTCAACCAAAGCTTGTTGGAGTTCCTCTTGGATCGTAATCCTTAGGTCAACCATGATTGCTGTCTTGAGAACATTAATGTCTTACGCGTGGACCATCTTTAAAAGTAGTGGACTTCTTAGGCTTTTACCCTTCTTATTTTATCCAAACTAAGGATGATAATCTAAAATGGCTCCAGAACAGAGAGTTAGAGTGATGCATGAGATATATGATATGCATGATGCACATGAGATGTAAAAAGACAAAGGTTAGAAAACACAAAGACAAAGTATAGTACAACCATCCTTCCAACCTTATTACTCCCAGATCGGGTTCAAGGTGAGTTTTTCTTACCTAGGATTTTTGGCCTAGGCTTACTATTGACAGGGGATTGTAAGTTCTTACTTGCATGTCAATAACATTGACAAGGCCGTCGCGTGCCTATCAAAAATAACCTAACTATATAGTCGGGCAAGCAAGGGTTGAATCCCTAGAGACTGAAGTAGTAAAAACTAGCTAATCTTGACTTTAATTAATGCTAAGTAACCAAATCAACAATTGAAGAAGAATTAATAAGTTTAATTAATGCAATTAATAATAATGAGAATAAATTCAAGGATAAAAAGCACCTAGAGTTAAGTATCCCCACTAGCACAATTTATGCAAAGATAAGTTCCTACCCCAAACTAACTAAATAAATGTTCATAAGGAAAGTTAAACCCTATAAAATACCATAGATCTCTCCCGAGTATCAATGGCTTCCTTAATATGCAATCAAAACCTACTCCCATGGAATCATGCAAATGAAAGACATTAAACTCAATATCCTGACTTCCTAACAATCCATTCTACCTACTCCCGTGGAGAATTTCATGTCCTTAATTGAAATATTCAAATCTGTCAAAACCCAACTTCCGTTGTGATAAAGACAATGGAATCATAACAATACTAATTATCCCTAATCTAGTGTTGGAATATGCACAATCAATTAAGCAAGAGCAATTAAATAATTAATTTGGGGAATTAAAGGAACAAATCATACATCAATCATGGCTAGGGTTCACTTAACCCTAGATTAGAAAACTACTCACTCATGATAGTTAAATAAACAAAATAGATTATAAAAGAAAACACAATTAATAACAGCTTTAAAAGGAAAAGGAAAATACTTGGATTGATAATTGAATGATGAGGTCTTTGATAAATCTTCAAAGCACAAAGAAAAGTGATATAAAATAGAGAAAGAAAACACAGCCTAAAACTAAGAAGGAAAGGAGAAGGGGGCTCCCTTTTTAGGTTCTTTTCACAATCTATTTATATCCTAGGATATCCAGGAGTTTAGCTAGGTTTTCACCCTAAATATTCTACTAGACAGGTGTCCAAAATGCGCTTAGGATCCGACCACGGGCAGTCGGGCGCATGCCAGAGGCCATGAAGGGGGTGGAGTGGACTGTTTCTTTGATTTATCGTTGGCCTTGAAAGCCAAGTCGCAGAGTGGCCGCGGGATAGCTTCCCTTGCTCGTTTCGTGACATAAGATCCTCCTAGGCATGAGTATCTCTTTGATATCGTGCTTGACCATGAACGACACTACAAACATCCTCGCTAACCTCTAGCAACTCGAGCCAATTCCTATAAAAATAAAACAAAACAAACCCGAGGAGAGAAATATCGAAAACAACAAATAATAGTCTAAAAGATTAAATATGCGAAGATAACATGAAGAACAACGTATCTATATAGCATATAAAATGCATATATTATTTCGTTATCAAATTCCCCACACTTAACCTTTACTCATCCTCAAGGAAACAAAACAAAAATAAGAAAAACTATACTAATAAAGCAATAAAATCCTAACTCACTGTCGTAGGAATCACGGTTGCACTTAGCATGTGCAATAAGCCCTTTAAACCCCTAGGTTACCCTAGCGGACGAGTAAGGTCTCGTGAAGGTTTTCAGATGGCATACCTAGAAAGCTGAATAATGAACATCCAAACCAATAAATTCAATCAAGTAACAATTATGAAAACTTAAAATCATTTTAGGAACTATGTTAATGTCACAAATCAACGAACATGGAATGAAACAGTAAGTCGATAACACCCTACAATGGCCAATTAATCTTACTGCTTCCTTCCCCTAACTCAGTCATATGCATGTAGCTTCTCACTTTAGTTCTGTAAAAGAAAACAAATTGAGTCTCTCATGTGTTTAAAAAGGTAGCAGCATCATCACTCAACCTATTCTTCGTTCACACGCATCGACACTTTTGTAGTCTTCCTTTTTAGACTTGCCTCTCGTCTTTCTCCACTTATTTTAGGGTGGCACAAACATGAGGGTCATGAGTTCCTTGTAATAGGGTAGGCTTGGTTAAAATAGAGTAAGACAATGTTATTTGGAGATGTGGTGCTCAAATCCTAATAAAAGAAAATAAAATCTACTCCGACCAACACAACTATTTCCAAATATTAGGTTCATTCTCTTTTTCTTTTTCTTTTTTTCTTTTCTTTTTTTTATGCATATCGGGAAATTATGTGCTTCTTTCCCGAACTTCTTCACTTCTTCTTTTTCTTTTATGGAGAAGTTATGTGCTTCTTTCCCGAACTTTTCACTTTTTTTATATAATAAACTAACACTTTATTTGAGTAACAAACTTTGCAACTTTTCTTTCGTATCATAATCTTCATATTGACATATAAAGCACACATTGTAGTAGCATACTCCGCCAAATCCAAACAAAAACTATAAAAGGGCTCTAAGGCATGTAATGTAGGGCGTTAAAATATGGGATCGAAGCTCAACATGGTTCAACCTATAGGGGAATGTAAAATAAAAATAAAAAGGAGCGAATAATCCTAATCCTAAAATTTGAGGCTCTAATTACCTAAAGGAATCTTCAATCATCCCCCCACATACGTGTCACAAAGTCTCAAATAGAACTAAGGCAAGTCCAAGAATCGTACTACATAAGAGGAAAATATCTAATCACATATGAAAAACACAGACTGATTCAGATGTGTCAGTTTATATGGCTCAAATTCCTCACAAGTTACTCAAGATACATGCATTAGTTGAGTTGGAGCCTTGAAGATAATTCTAGCCACAACCTATTACCAAGAAAGGATTTACACATCATTACCGAATTATTCAATCCAGTGTCCATCAACTCATGACAAGAACTATAGAAAGACATTTTTCTTTTGAAATTACTTGCTTCATAAATTGGCTTGGAATGTTCAAATAATTTTTTTTTCATTTATTGTTTTTAGCAACACCAAAAAATAATACATACACTAATACCCTCCCCTACACTTAAACGTTGTAGTGTCCATAGTGCAAAGGCAAAATATAAACATAAGTAAAAGGGGAGAGGTACTCACAAAATCTCATTGAAGAGGGGGATGAGGGTTCGAAAACCCTTGTGACTCCATCCAAGTATTTAGATTCTCCAAAGCGAGTTTGGTTGAATCGGGCATAAAAACTCCAGCAGATTGTTCCCGACTTTCCTCAAAAAATCAAGCAATTCAAAACCTAGGTTTCGAATTAATTAGGGTATTTCATTGTTGTTTACAAAATCCCCGATTAATGAAGAGTAAATTCAATCAAGGTATTGTGCAATTTCAATGAATGCCGAAGATTTGAGCTGAAAATATTGCAGATGTGGGTTGATAAAGAGGCCGGAGAAAGTGCATCACCGAACATAGGGCTCGGGCTGTCGCCTTTAATTGCGATGAGACGGGTCGCGACCAGGCTGTGATGATTATGGGTGCATCGCGTCCATCCCGTGGAGTGGACTGGTTGTCTCTTTTCTTTTAGCGTGTGAGGTCACGGTCTGGTAGTGGCTCGAGATATCAGGTCACGACCTTGCTATAAAGCGGACTGCCTAATGTGCTATTTTATTTTGAGAGCCGTGGGTTACCTATGGTTGAGAGTAGTCGGACGCGAGGTGGTTGTGGACTAGACTGCCTTCATTCTCTTGCTTCCCCCCTTTTTTTCTCTTTTTTTTTTCTTTGCTAATTTGGTGAAGGCATGAGTACCTATTAAAAAAATGAAATGAAAGAGATAAAACAAGAATAAGGCTTAAGCTAAAACAAATTGAGTAAAAGAAATAAAAACACAACACACAAAATAAAGTAAAATAAAAGAAGATAAAAAGTCAAAGTTCTAAATCCTAAGAAAATTGATTTTGTACCAAAATGCTTACATAAAACGAAAATTATTTTTATGATTTTATTTTTCTAATTTATTTTTTTAATTATTATTTTATAAATGAAGAATGTAAATAAATAAAGTAAAGTATGAGTAAAAATAAAATTGAAAATAAAAATAAAACTTAGGAATGAGTTTGGGGTGCCTCCCAAAAGCGCTTGTTTATAAGGTCATAAGCTTGACCTCCTTTGCGATTCATTCCGATGAAGGGTCGGAAAGTGTGATGTCCACACTCTCGTTAATGAGGTCACCGACTCTATAATGTTTCACTCTTTGACCATTCACCTTGAAGGTACCATTTTGTCTGTTCCAAAGCCCTATTGAACATAAGGGAAAACCTTAATAATTCGGAATGGTCCTGACCATCGAGAATGAAGTGTTCCAAGAAAGAGTTTCAATCTAGAGTTAAAAAGGAGAACTAAGTCGCCTTCCTTAAACTCTCTTCTCAAAATCCCTTTGTCATGCCATCTTTTAGTCTTCTCCTTGTACAACCTTGAACTTTCATAAGCATCAAGTCGAATCTCTTCTAGCTCATTAAGTTGCATGAGTCTCTTCTCACCCGCCATTTGAGAGTCGAAATTTAGGCTCTTGATAGCCCAAAATGCACGATGCTCTAATTCAATAGGAAGATGACATGCTTTCCCACAGACTAGTCGATATGGAATGGTGCCAATAGGGGTCTTAAATATTGTCCTATAAGCCCATAGTGCATCATCGAGTTTCACGGACCAATCTTGAGTCTGCAACCGTCTTCTCTAAGATGGTTTTGATCTCTCTGTTAGAAATCTCTACTTGACCACTACTTTGTAGGTGATATGAAAGCCCCACTCGATGATGTACTCCATACTTTTTAAGCATCGCCTCAAATCGATTCTCTAAGAAATGCTTGCCTCATCACTAATCAACACTCGTGGTACACCAAATCAAGGAAAAGTATTCTTTTTAAAGGACTTGCTTACCACGCGAGCATCATTGGTTGGAGTAGTTATGGCTTCAACCCACTTTAAGACATAATCCATAGCGATCAAGATATACCTATTCCTATAAGAAGAAGGGAACGGTCCCACAAAATTTATTCCCCACACGTTGAACAATTCCGCCTTGAGGATGTTATTAAGAGGCATTTCATTCCTCTTAGAGATGTTACCAGTTCGTTGACATCGATCACAAGACTTAACATGTTGATGAACATCCTTGAAAAGACTTGGCCAATAAAAACCACACTGAAGAATCCTTATTGCAGTCTTATTAGTAGCGTGTCCTCCACATGGCAAATCGTGAAAATGTGAAATAATGAATGGCACCTCACTTTCTAGAATACACCTTCTAATCATCCCATCAACACAAGATTTGTAAAGAAAAGGGTCATCCCAAAAATGTCCCCTCACCTCTTTAAAGAATTTCTTCTTTTGTTGTGATGAATAGCCGTGAGGAATAGTACCACTGGCCAAGTAGTTTGATATATCAGTATACCATGGGAAATCCTTAATAGTTAGAGCTAGAAGTTGCTCATCAGGAAATGAATCATCGATGGGGGGATCCTCATCACCTTCACCATCAAGGACAAGTCTGGAGAGATGATCAGCAACAACATTTTCGGCTCCTTTCTTGTCCTTAATTTCCAAGTCAAATTCTTATAACATCAAAATCCACTGAATCAAGCGAGGTTTAGCATCTTTCTTACTCATCAAATACCTCAATGCTACATGATTTGTGTGAACTATCACCTTCGATCCAACCAGATAAGATCGAAACTTCTCCATTGCATACACTACTGCCAACAATTCCTTCTCGGTTGTGGCATAGTTCATCTGGGCCGAATCAAGAGTTTTGCTCATGTAGTGGATGGCATGGAGCTTGCTATCTTTCCTCTGGCCCAATACTGCCCCAACTGCATAGTCACTGTCATCGCATATGATTTCAAATAGAAGATTCCAGTCCGGCAATTGCATGACTGGTGCAGATATAAGAGCTTGCTTTAACCTGTCAAAAGCCTCAATACAAACATCAGTAAAAACAAAGGGAACATCCTTGCCTAAGAGCTTAGTTAGAGGTTAAGCAATTTCCAAAAAGTCCTTGATAAAATGGCGATGAAACCCCGCATGACCAAGGAAACTCCTTACTCATTTTACAAAATTAGGCGGTGGTAAACACTCAATGACCTTTATCTTAGCACTGTCAACTTCGATGCTCCTATGAGAAACAACATAACCCAAAACAACACCTTGTTGTACCATAAAATGGCATTTTTCCCAGTTCAGAATTAGGTTGACTTCTTTACATCTATAGAGCACCCCTTCCAAATTATTAAGGCAAACGTCAAAAGATGTTCCATAGACTGAGAAGTCATTCATAAAAACTTTCATAGAATTCTCAATAAGACCTAAGAAAATTGCCATCATGCATCGTTGAAAAGTGGCAGGAGCATTACATAATCCAAATGGCATTCTTCGATAAGCGAAGGTGCCATAAGGGCAGGTAAAAGTAGTCTTTTCCTGATCGTCAGGATGAATAGGAATTTGAAAAAACCCTGAGTATCCATCTAACCAACAGAAAAAGGAATGCTTTGACAATCTTTCTAACATTTGATCAATAAACGGGAGAGGAAAGTGATCTTTTCAGGTGGCTTTATTTAATTTCCTATAATCAATGCACATCCGCCACCCTGTCATGGTCCTAGTGGGGATTTGTTCACCCTTGTCATTCTTGACAATAGTCATACCTCCCTTCTTTGGAACCACTTGTACAGGACTAACCCACTTACTATTTGAGATATGGTAGATTATCCCTGTATCAAGCAATTTAAGAACCTCCTTTTTTACTACTTCTATCATATTTGGATTAAGCCTTCTTTGAGATTCTATAGAAGAGGTATGGTCATCCTCAAGATTGATCTTGTGAATGCAGAAAGATGGGTTAATACCCTTAATATCATCAATAGTGTACCTAATGACATTCTTGTATTTCCTTAAAATCACAAGCAATTGCTCAGTTTATATATCATTGAGTTCAGCATTAACAATAACAGGGTATGTCTTATTAGGACCCATAAACACATATTTCAAGTTAGAGGGAAGGGGTATTAATTCTACCTCAGGAGGCATAGTACTCTCCTTAGACTCCCTTGGTTCCAACACTTCCTGATAGGCTCATCAGCTGCTAGCGCTTGTGTCTCCTCTAAAAGCCTCTTGTACTCTCTTGTTTCCCAATCCTCTTTATCTGCGCTCCCCATTAAGATCGTCTGCAATGAATCATCGAGTTGTAAATCTGTGGCCTTAGCTTCCACTACTTCATCTAGAGCATTCACGCTATAAATTGTTTCCTCCTTAGAAGGAGAACCCATAGAACTTGTGAGCGAATACTCCACCTTCTCATCACCCACTTCAAAGGTGATTTTCCTATTCTTCATGTCAATAGTGGCCCCAGCAGTGGCCAAGAAGGGTCTTCCTAGAATGATAGGGACTTGTGCATCTTCTTCCATCTCCATAACCACAAAATCACAAAGGATGAAGAATTTCCCAACTCTAAGTGGCACATCCTCAAGAATACCCAAAGGAAATTTCACCGATCTGTCTGCCAACCGTAGGGAGATGCGCGTGGGTTTTAATTCATCCATCTGAAGTTTCTTGCAAATTGATAGGGGCATAAGACTCACACTTGCCCCTAGATCACATAAAGCCTTCTTTATTTCGATGTCACCTAGCTTGACTAGAATGGAATAGCTCCCTGGATCTCCTAGCTTCTTTGGAAACTTGTTCTGCAATATAGCACTGCATTCAGCTGTCAGTGAGACCGTTGCATTCTCTTTGATTTTCCTCTTGTTAGAGAGCATGTCCTTTAGGAATTTAGCATAGGAGGGCATCTATGAGATTGCATCCAAGAATGGGATGTTGATCTGTAACTTCTTTAGAATGTCTAGGAATTTTCTGTACTTCTTTTCTAGCTTTGCCTATGCCAATCGTTGTGGGAAAGGTATAGGTGGCTTGTAAGGTTTAATGACAACGGGCTCCTTCTTCTCTTCAATTCTCTCTTTTTTCTATCATCTTCTCAACTTCAACCATCTTTTCCTCTACTGCAACTACTTTCTTTTGAACTACCTTCGGTGGAAAGTCTTCTAGCTCTCTACCATTCCTCAATTACAGCATTAATTTGACCCTTAAGTGGTTGCTCGGTGTTACCAGGAAAGTGACCCAGAAACTTTGAAGATTGACCCACTTGTTGAGCAAGTTAGCTTATTTGATTCTCCATGAGCTTAGTTTAAGCTTGAATCTGTTGAACTGTAGCAGTAAGGAGACTATTCTGTTTCAACTGCTCTTCCCAATACTTGTCTTGCTTAGCCTTGGGTTGTGGTGGGGGAGGCTGTTGATTGTAGTTTTGATGATTGAAGGGTGGTCTATTTTAAAAACCTAGAGGATGATTGAAGTTGTTGCGAGGTGGTGGTGGTTGTGGTGGGTTCAACTGATTTTGAGTGTTCTTATAGGAGAATGCTAGGTTTTGTTTCCAACCTTCATTGTAAGTGTTGGAGTAGGGATCATAGGGTCTCCTTTGCTAGTTGTTGTTATAGAGAGTGTTAGCTTGCTCCATTAACATTTTAGCATATTGACACTCACTTGTAATATGTCCATGTACTCCACATGTCTTACAAGATGCTACCACAGATGGCCTTGCTTGAAGTTGATCAACCTTAAGTGACAAAGCCTGCACAGTACTAGTCAAGAGAGTCATTGCATCAATGTCATGTTTACCCCCTTTCTTTGCACTGTTTCTCCCACCTAAGTAAAAGTTATCATTAGCAGCCATCTTTTCAAGCAATGCCTTAGCCTCAGTAGGGACCTTTTCAACAAAATTACCACTCGACGTAGCGTCAATGTAAATCCTATACTCATGCGTCAACCCATTATAGAAGGTCTGAATCAATAGCCACTCTTGAATTCCATGATGAGGGCACTTTCTCTACAGATGCTTTAACCTTCTCCAATACTCATACAATGACTCATCATCTAGTTGACGAAGAGTGCTCAACTCGGTCCTTAGCCTTGCAGTTTTCTCTTGACCTAAGAACTTGGCCAAAAATACCGTTACTAGCTTGTCCCATGAATTAAAAGTACCAATGCCTTCATCTTTTAGCCACTCATTTGCCCTATCCCTCAGAGAAAAAGGAAAAAGGTGTACTCTAATTGCATCATCACTGACATTATTAATCTTAAAAGTGTCACACTTCTCTAGAAAACTATCAATATGATTAAGAGGACAATCATTGACTCCTCCTAAAAAGGAATCATTGGAGATGAACTGAATAAACTGAGGTTTCAGTTCGAAGTGTGTTGTAGTAACTGTGCGTCTAAGAATGCTAGACATCGCACCGGTAGTTGCATCCGGTACACCATACTCCCAAAGAGGTTTAGCAGCCAGTGGTTCAGCCATTATTTCCTATTGCTTGTTCTTATTCATTCTCCTTTTACTTCCTTGCTTACGTACAGTAGCCTCGATTTCAAGATCAATAGGGATTAAATCTCTTGAACCTATTCGTCGAGTTTGCATGCAATAAGAAGGAAAACTAGAAACAAAAGATCAAGAGCACAAGGAATAATAGCCAAAGCACTACTAAACCCAAAGCTTAGCAAACATAAATCAAAATTAACTACTTTAATATCACGCCTATAAAAATAACCTAACTAGACCTCCTAACTATGTAGTCGGGCAAGCAAGGGTCGAATCCCTAGAGACTGAAGTAGTGAAAATTAGCTAATCTTGACTTTAATTAATGCTAAATAAGTAACCAAATCAATGATTGAGGAAGAATTAATAAGTCTAATTAATACAATTAATAATAATGAGAATAAATTCAAGGATAAAAAGCACCTAGAGTTAAGTATCCCCACTAGAACAATTTATGCAAAAATAAGTTCCTACCCCAAACTAACTAAATAAATGTTCACAAGGAAATATAAACCCTATAAAATACCATAAATCTCTCCCGAGTATCAATGGCTTCCCTAATATGCAATCAAAACCTACTCCCGTGGAATCATGCAAATTAAAGACATTAAACTCATTACCCTAACTTCCTAACAATCCATTCTACCTACTCCCGTGGAGAATTTCATGTCCTTAATTGAAATATCCAAATCCTTCAAAACCCAACTCCCGTTGTGATAAAGACAATAGAATTATAGCAATACTAATTATCCCTAATCTAGTATTAGAATATGCACAATCAATTAAGCAAGAATAATTAAATAATTAATTTAGGGAATTAAAGGAACAAATCATATATCAATCATGGCTAGGGTTCACTTAACCCTAGATTAGAAAATTACTCACTCATGATAGTTAAATAAACAAAATAGATTATAAAAGAAAACATAATTAATAACAACTTAAAAAGAAAAAGGAAAATACTTGGATTGATAATTGAATTATAAGGTCTTTGATAAATCTTCAAAGCACAAAGAAAAGTGATATAAAATAGAGGAAGAAAACATAGCCTAAAACTAAGAAGAAAAGGAGAAGGGGGCCCCCTTTTTAGGTTCTTTTCATAATCTATTTATATCCTAGGATATCCAGGAGTTTGGCTAGGTTTTCACCCTAAAAATTTGACTATACAGGTGTCCAAAATGCGCTTTTAGATCCAAACAGCAGCCGCAGGAAGTGCAGGGGCGAGTGGATTGTTTCTTTGTTATTGTTGGCCTTGAAAGAGCTTCCCTTGCTCGTTTCATGACATAAGATCCTCATAGGCATGAGTATCTCTTTGATATCGTGCTTGACCATGAACGACACTACAAACATCCTCGCCAACGCCTAGCAACTCGAGCCAATTCTTACAAAAACAAAACAAAACGAACTCGAGGAGAGAAATATCGAAAACAACGAATAATAGCTCCAAAATATTAAATATGCAAAGATAACATGAAGAACAACGCATATATATAGCATATAAAATGCATATATTATTGCATTATCAAACATTCAAAGCGATTTAAACAAATAAGGTAATTTTTCCAATATAAGAGTAGCCTACATGTTTTGGGCCAAGGCTTTCTACTACATGTTTTGGGCCAAGACCTTCCAAGATATGTGCTTCAAACTCTTATAAGGAAAAATATCTTAAATAGCAAGCAATTGGGCATCTAGAGGAGATTTTTACTGTCATTACCATGGATTAAGTCTCTGTAAGGAAAAAGGCTCCCAGAAGTCAAATATCCTTCCTTCGCTCACCTCTTCACTCAAGAGTCCATGTGACAAAGGAAATTTACTTGTACTTGTAAGTGATGGCTAGCTAATGTCGTAATTTCAAGGTTCAAATGGAGCCAAAGGACTACTAACTAATGCCATCGGTGCTATAGGGACCAAAGTACAAAATGTGTGAAAATGGTGTAGTGATGCAAGAATAGACCATTAAGTGATAAAATTAAATTGTAATAATACACTAGAATTAGCTACTCTTATCCCTATTGGTGTCGCCACTGTGGGTAGCGATTTCAGGCGCGCATCCAATTATCTTTAGCGACTACAGCACGGCAAGACTTTTCAACCTAATCGGGAACATATTAACTAGTCATAGAGACTAGCAAGGAGAAAGGAAGTCACCACCCGAGTAATTCACTGAGATACTCTTTCTAATTGAGTGGTGTGCTAGATTCCATAAGAAAGCATCGCCACATCTAGAGATGGATCTGGAAGCCAACTTCTTTATTTGTGTATTCTTACTTTTAGTTTTATTAGTTAATAGCCCATTCCCTATAAATACAACATAATAATATTCTACACACCAAACAATACAACATGTGAGGCCCATCTAATTCTATCTCCTTTTTTATTTAGCCCAAATCCTCATTTATGGAAAAGAGGCTCACCTGGTCTAGGCCAATTACAAATTATGCTCCAATTACCAAGAATTTTTCCTAAATAGGATACATGTTACATGCCAAGGCCTATTTCAATTTTCCTAGCCTAAGTGGGTTAGTTTATTGAATCAAACATGGAGAAGCCTGCTAAGTCTTAGTGGATTTTATAATTCAAGCCCAAATTACTATCTTTTTAAACTAAAGTTACATGCCAAAGTCCAATTAAAGGCCCTAGGTCTAGATGCCCATTTTCTAATTGTCAATCACATAGCAGGCATTTTTCCATTAAATTATAGGTCACAAAATATAAAGCAAAAAGAAGGATAGAGATAAAAACTAAGCTATTACAACTATTCT
This sequence comes from Ricinus communis, assembly GCF_019578655.1. Classification (NCBI taxonomy): domain Eukaryota; kingdom Viridiplantae; phylum Streptophyta; class Magnoliopsida; order Malpighiales; family Euphorbiaceae; genus Ricinus; species Ricinus communis. Next base: position 625,132 of record NC_063261.1, on the reverse strand, counting down.
ATAACTAATTAACTGAAAATAACTGAAAAATATGCTAAAATTGGCAAAAAATGGTGAAAATTCTCAAAATCAGCAAAAACGAGTGGCTAACAGTAGAACAGCCGATTGGCTATGTTATAGAGTCAATTGGCTCTACATACAGTCGATCTGTTGTTCATAGCGCCGATCGGCTCTAGGGTTTAATTAGGCCAGTTTCAGCAACTTTGATGCTCCAAATTCTATGCATTCTATATCCATGCCTGAAAACACATAAAATACGATTAATATACATACAAAACACAAAGAACACATAATGAAACTTATTTTTAACGCATGAACACTCAAATTAATTGAAAATTAAACTTACAATATACTAAAAACCTTCCTGGCAAATTCCTAAAAAACATAGGCATTAAACTAATCAGGAAAATCTAACATAATCTAGATCTAATCATACAGATATATGGATTATCATTAAAGAAAAGTAAATCTAGCATGTTAATCCACTCATATGATTCATCAGATTCAAAATCTATGAATAAGAAAGTGACCAGTTCAAAATCCAGGAACATAAACATGATGAAAAACGCACAAAGTAATGTAATTAATCATATAATAACCCTAAATCTAGGCATATAAATTACGTGAAATAGTCATTAAAGAGCAATCATGACAAACCCTACCATGTTACTAATTCACACAAAAAAAAACAATCCAAGCATGTTACTAATCATAGAGAAAATCAAATAAGAGAAGGAAGATGATGAGATGATAATTTTAAAACTCTCAAGTTATCACCATATCGTACAAATCCTCAAGTCTCAGGAGTAGATGAGGAAATTGAATCAAAAGTTGGATAAGATCTAAAGTGTTTTGGCTATGTGTTTAGTTTTCAAAAGTTTGTGTATATTGCTTCAAAACTTACTGTCATTCTCTACTAATAATTACCAACCTCCTTTGGCTTAGAGTTTCCTTTTCTATTTATAGAGGAAGTGGAGAAAACTCTAGCGGCCAAGGTAATCATCCTTTTAATTATTGATAGTTCTTGGAATTATCAATAATTAAAAGGGATGTATCAAATCCTTTTAATCAATAAATACATGTTTTTAAGATAAATAGGATAATTATCAATAAATATCCATTAATTATAAAAAAATATAGGTTAGATAATTATCAATAAAATCCTTCTATAAAGTTTATTTTAGTAATTATCTACATTTAAAATCGAAAAACATCGAAAAGCGATGCGAAAATCTAAGTTTTGGGCCAACCAACACTGTGTAGAGCTGGCGGGCTCTGCATAAAGCCGATCGGCTGTACCTAGAGCCAATTGGCTCTAGATTAGCAAATTTTAAAAATTTTTACAATTTAGTCCTTGAACTTTTTAATTCGTTCAATTTTGACCTAAGAGTTAAACTTTTTAGTCAATTTAGTCCAATTTGATTTCAAAAAGTAATATTTTTCTCTATTACCTATAACAACTTTCATCATCTAATTTTTCAAAATTCTCTCAATATTTAAATTCATAAAATTGATACTTATAGCATGGCATGGGTCCGCCTACTTTTATTAAGCCTAGCTCAACCTTACCTGTTGTTTACTATAATTAGCTACTCATATTTCATGCAAAGCCCACTTAGTCTAGCCAAATTTCATTCATTAGGTCTAAAACTTAACATTCCTTAATCTAGTCGGACTACTTTTTGCATGCTAATGGGTCAGCATGGCAAAACCTCCGCGAGTCTAATTTATTTTATCCATTTTTATGTTTAATATCTTTTTCTAATTAGCTCAATAATTTTCTTAGAATAATTATTGTAATCCTATGTCTATATGTATTGATTTTTAATTTAAAATAAATAAAATAGCTAATTATAAGAAAAAAATAAATTAATAAAAGAAACATACACCCTTAACCAAATTAAAAAAATAAACAAAAAGCATACACCTTTAATCTAATTTAAATAAATAATTAAAAATAAATAAAGACATGCACCTTTAATCATGTTCTAAAAAGCCATCCTAGATCTACTTAATTTTAATTTATTTTTATTAACTAACTTCTATAGTCATCTAATAATTTCTAAAAAAAAGAAATTAAGTAACTTAGTCTAAGTGAATTAATTTTAAATAATTAAAACTATTCTAAAAATGTTCTTTAACCTAATTAAGCTACAGTTCATCTAACAAAACTAAAATAAAATAAGAAAATAGTAAAAAAAAACAGAAAAAAAAAAGGAAAAAGAAAAAGCCAGAACCAAATAAGGAAAAAGAATAAAAAATTGGGTCAACTGCACAATATTGTTAGGATACAATCTCAAAGTACCGCAAATTATATCATGACCAGGTACACATAGTAAGGTTTGATTTTGTAATTTTTTTTTAGTTTAAGATTAGCTCATGTACATAATAAAGAAATTTTAAAAAATTTCTTATTTGTTTATTTTTTTAATTATACTTAATTTTTTGATCTTTTTATTTTATATAACTTTATGAATAATAAAATTAGTCAATATTCCAAACTAGTTAATTATAAATTTTATAAAATATTTTTATATTTGATATCTAGTAAATTAATAATTTTATTAAGCATTAATTTTAAAAACTTAACTTTATTTTTCATTAAATATTAATTACTTTATTATCTAAAAAATTAAAATTGTTAACAATAGTTTGTAGGTTTTAATTTTTTATTGTTTATCATAAAATATAATATTAGAAAATATTAAATATTTTTATATCATAGCCTTTAGCTGCACGTTTACAGCTATCATGGGATCCATTGCATAGATCCCACTTAAACTCGAACCTGCTCTCTCGACTGATAGTTTATGACTGTTATATCCTCAATAAGATCTATAGTGCGCTCTAGAGTTTTATTATTTAATTATCTACCTGCTTCTCTATTAATAGATTGTTTACTTACGTAAATAAATGTCTGAATTTGCAGCCATAAGGGTAGACTGATACGGACAGCTCCTTAGCAAATCTTTGAACCGTTTCCAACAATCATACAAAGTTTCATTCTCTTGCTGAAGAAACCCTGCTATATCATTCCTCAACTTGGCCGTCTCAGAAGGTGGAAAGTATCACTCCAAAAATTTCTCGACCAGCTGATTCCATATTGTAAATATTCCAGCTGGAAATGACTTCAAGCACTTTTTCAACTTATACCTCAATGAGAAAGGGAATAGCCTCAATCTAATAGCATCATTTGATATCCCATTAATTTTAGAGGTACTATAAATCTCAAAAAAATCATCCAAATGAGTGTTTGGATCCTCATTTCGAAAGTCATCGAACATGCAATGTTTTTGCACTATCTCAATAATATTAGGCTTAATCTTGAAGTTGTTTGCCGCATCATTAGGTCTAACAATACTTGATGTAGCCCCATTTAGAGTTGGGTGTGCATACTCTTGCATGGTTCTCTACCTTGGTGGAGCCGCCATTCTTAACTGGCCCTCTTCTTAGTTTGGTTCCTCCTGATCCTCCTGGTTCTAATCTTATAACTCCGCCATTGTTTCGGCTAAAGCTCGTTCTCTTTCTTCTCTTCAATGCCTCCTCAAAGTTCTTTCCAACTCTGCTTCATATACGAATAGTTTTGACAAACTAGCTCAGCTTATGCACAGATCAAAGTACCTAAAGAAAATAAAAACACAAGCATGAAAATAATAATCAAATAAAAATTAAAATACTAAATCACTAGCTTTTGAATTACTAATAATATCATAATAGAAAGTACCCGGCAATGGTGCCAAAACTTGATGCGCATTATCCGCACACGGCAAAGTGCAACGATCTTATTAAGTGATAAAATAATAAGTAAGAGTATCGTTCCACTAGAGACTAATTATGAATACTATTTTCAAATGTATACTAATTTTTAGCAAAAAAATATGTTGTTTGGATATGGTGAATTTAAAAGTAAACTAAATTAAAAATAAGAATTAAATCAATTGAAATATTTATTAAGGATGAAGCCTATTCAGGTGATGAATCCCTCTAACATGTTAAATAATTCATGAATCAATTAGTAATTAAATCAAACCCAAGACATGAATTAGTATTCGACAACTTTTGGATAAAAACCTTTTTCAAGTGATTAAACCCCTAATTCCTAAGATGAGGGAAAGGAATCTCTTCGCAGACCCACTCACTTAGGTCATGCATTAAGATTAAGAAACTAGTAAACTAGAGAATCTTATAGATTTATATCTAGTATCCTAATCAATTCTCAATTCCTAAGATGTGATTAATTCATAAATAATTATCTCTAATTAATTTATAAAAATAATTCCCAATCAATATGTCGACTTATCAAGAAATAGATAATTAAGCAATCAAAGGGATAAGACAACTCATAGGAAAGATCTAATTGCATAAAACTTGAGTCAATCCGTACAATATAATTTAGGATTCATTAAAATTCAAATAGTACATAAAATTAGTTTTTTTACATTGTGAATAAGAAAGAAGAAACAAGGAAATAAGATCTCAAACTATTAATGGATGAGAGGTAATGAAAATCTTCTAACATGAATCTTTAAATCTTGGAAACAAAGGTGGAATTAATGTTCTTTATTGAATAATCTCCAATAAAAAACTTTAAGAAATGGAAGGAAATTGGCTTTCTAAAAGTTTTCATCTCTAGTAATAAAGTAAAAGATATAATCCCCTAAAAATGAAACCTAAAAGATCTTTAAATGGTAAAATAATACATTTAACATGGGGATCACATGAGCACCCACATAGAGGTATTGTGTCCTTTGACTTTCATAGCGTTAAATTTACTTCTAGGTCACACGGGGGTATACGCTCCCCATGTGGAGTCTTTTATTTTCGGCCCCTTCTGGACAAGGCACACGAGAAGGCACATGGTAGTGTAAGCTCCCATGTAAAGACAACTTACATTTGGCCACTTTTCACAACCCACATGGGCAAGCCACACGGCCGTGTGCTTCCCGTTTTTGAAAATAAAGTTTTTGCCCTTTTATCAAATCCACTCTAGATTACGACACTAGTGTGTGGCTTTCCGTGTCATGCCCGTATCAAGACTAAACTTTGATAAATATGCCTTTCCTTTGTCTAATCCTCGTGTTTTTTTATTACATTCATCTCCTTGGCATGTATTATCCTTAAAATGCTTAACAAAATTAAAAATTAAGCTTAAACAAACAAATCAAACTTAATTGAAGGTAAAATCAATATAGAATGAAGCTCAATAGTAAGCGCTTTTAGCACTTATTAGTTATATAAACCTCAAATATATATTTAATAGATTTATAGTTTATTGATGATGAACTTATTATTATTTAACCTATAGTTTTTTTTTACACATGCAGCAAATTCATTATTTATAAAGTGTATATTCATCTATTATTAGTGTCAGGTTCATTAAACATAGACTTCAAGTACATTAGTTAGGAAGTGTATATTCATATGTTATTAGTTCATATTCAGTAAACATAAACTTCAAGTTCATAACTTATAAAGTATATGTTCATTTGTTATTAGTGTCAGATTTATTAAATATAAGTTTAAGTTTCATTACTTATAAAGCGTATATTCACCTATTATTAATGTCAGGTTATTAAAACATAAGCTATATACTCATTAATTCTTACTGATAAACCTATCTTAACATATGAATATATTTTTATTTAATTTATGAATTTCTAGACTATAATCGATGAACCTCAAATATACATATGACAAACCTGTATTTTATAACATATGAATCTACAATTCGTTTTATAAATTTAAATTGTAATACTAATGTTTAGAATTAAATTAAGTGTCACAAATTAAAAGATTTTTTTTATATGTTTATTCTTCTCTAGAGGCAATATATAGAAGAAATTACATCTTACATAGGAAGTAATCTACATCTAAGGCAATAATATAAGAACTCCTATATCAGTATACAAGATTTAGTTTCTATAATTATATTCCTATAATTACAATTGACTACCATATTTATAAAAGGGATAATATATGCCAACACTCCCTCTCAAGCTGGAGCATACATATTTATCATGTCCAACTTGTTAACTATCTCATCGAACACCTTTCTTGATACAGCTTTTGTAAGTATATCAGCTAATTGATTTTCTGACTTAACAAAAGGAAATCGTATGAGTTGTTGATCTAACTTCTCTTTGATAACATGATGATCAACTTCAACATGTTTAGTGCAATCGTGTCATATGAGATTTTGTGCAATTCCGATGGCTGCCTTATTATCACAATAAAGATTCATCAGTTTTGCACATTCAGTCCCTAAATCTTTTAGAACACTCCTAATTCATAACAACTCACAAACACCATGAAACATACCTCGATACTCAGCTTCCGCACTTGATTTTGCAATAACTTTTTTCTTTTTGCTTCTTCAAGTGACAAGGTAACCTTCGACAAAAGTAAAGTAACTATATGTAGACTTTCTCGTTATTTGTTCTCTTGCCTAATCAGCATCTATGTACTCCTTAATGCTTAAGGCATCATTTTTGGAGAATAGTAAACCTTTTCCTGGAGAACCCTTTAAGTACCTTAGAATTTTGTTCACTACATCTATATACTTTTCATTTGGTGCATGCATGAACTGGCTTACGACACTAATAGCATAAGCTATGTCTAGTCTCGTATGAGATAGATAAATTAATCTATCAACTAGGCATTGATAATGACCCATATTTATAGGGACTTCATTTGAAAAAATCCTAAGTTTATAGTTTACCTTTATAGGTGTTGCTGGTTTACAAGCGAGTACTCTAGTTTTAGTCAACAAATCTAGCCCATATTTTCATTATAAAGGAAAATCTCTCATTTTGATCTTGTTATTTTAATGCCTAGAAAATATATAAGTTGTCCAAGACTCTTCATTTCAAATTCAGTAGCTAAATGTTCTTGCAACTTCATTTCTTATGGATCATCTCTTGTCAAAACCATATCGTTAAAATATATAATTAATGTTGTTACCTTCCCTTCCTTGTGTTTAATAAGCAAAGTATGGTCTGAACTACTTTGTTGATACTCGAATGCCTTCATTATAGAGGTGAATTGTGTAGACTAGGTTCTTGGAGATTACTTCAGCCCATATAATGATTTTTTCAATTTGTAAAACTTTATTTCTACATGGAAGATAACATTTCATACTCGATGGCAGCTCTATGTACACTTCTTCTTTTAAATCCCCATTGAGGAATGCATTTTTGACATCAAATTGTTTCAAAGGCCATTCTTGATTTGTTGCTATGGATATAAAAATGCGAATTGTGTCAAGTTTTGCTATTGGTGCAAATTTCTTTTGGTAATCAATCATATATATTTATGTATATCCTTTCGCGACCAACCTCGCTTGATATCAATCAATGCTTCCATCTGCATTGAGTTTTACCTTGAATACCCATCTACATCCAATTATTTTCTTTCCTTCAGGCAGTGGGACAAGTTCCCACGTACAGTTCCTTTCCAAAGCTTACATTCCTTCATTGATTGCCTTAGTCCAATTTGCATCTGTCAAAGCTTCCTGCACACTATTAGAATAGAAACATTGGATAATTGATTAATAATAAGTGCATACAATTTAGACAACCTATGATTAGAGACATAGTTGCTAATTAGGTATTTTACGTTGACTTTAGGATCAGGTTCATATTGCTTCTTAGGAATGCCCTTGTTTAATCTTTGAGGGTATCTTGGAACTAAGTTTTCATGAGGAATAATAGACTGATTAGATATAATAGGTGTGTCAGAAGAACCATGTGTCTCATAAGAATCATTAGATATGGGAATCGAAATTACTTGAGTTTTAATATTTTGATCAGTTGATTCTTCATTTACTAGTGTTAAAATAGGAAAACATATACTTTCTGGTTGCTCCCCATGCATACTCTTATTCTAGAAGTTTTCATTCATTGCTTCTAGTTCTGAAAACTCATCTTTGTTACCTTCTTGTAACACATTTCCTTCACTATAACTCTCCCCATGAAGGGAGCATCATCTAAATAATATGGCTGAGATCCCGAAAAGAGACATCCAACATGACATGTAGTTTATTAGTGTGAGGATCATAACATCAGTATCCTTTTCGATAATTTGAATATCCAATAAAAACATAACGTTTTGCACATGGATCAAGTTTAGTTCATAAAACTTTTGGAATGTGAACATATAGGCATAACCAAAAACTCTATGCTCGAGATTTAATAGATAAGGGATACTAAGGATTGTATTTTTTGTTTGGGGGGGTTTGAAAATCTATCATGTGTGAAGGTGATCGATTAATTAAGTATACAACATATTTTAATGCCTCTCCCTAATAGAACTTTGGCATGTTCATTCCAAACAATGAAGCACGAACTACTTCCACTATTTGTCTCTCTGCTAACCCCTTATATTGTAGAGTATAAGTACAAGAAGTCTGATGTCGAATTCCATAATTACTTAGATACGTCTAGAGTAGGGTATCTTTAAACTCCATGGCATTTTCAGTTTGCCAAACATAGATTTGTTTTTTATATTAAGTCCCTACCATGGAATGAAATTCTTGAAATGCTGTCAAAACATCACTTTTTTATAAAGTAAAGAAACCCAAGTCATTCTTATACATTTATCTATAAAAGTAACAAAGTAACGAGCTTTATAGAGGGCTTTTAGTAGGTCCCTATACATCAGACTGGATCACTGAAAAAGGTCATGAACATTTATTCGAACTTCGTAAATAAGATATACGATGGCTTTTAGCTAATTCACAAACATTGCAATGAAAATTTGAATCACTTAAAAATGAAAATAGATATGGTTGTAATTTCTTAAGATACCCAAAGGAAAGATGTATTAAACGTTGGTGCCATAACCATATGGTTATTCGATCTTTATCTTCACTTTTGGTCTTATATGCATGACTGAATTTATGTCCTCCATTATGTGTGAATTCCAAGTTATAAAGTTTGCCACATTTAATACCATAACCAAGAATCTTCTAGGTGAGAATATCTTGAAAAACATAAAATGAAGGCCAGAAAGTTACAGTGCGTTTTAGGTCATGAGTAATTTGGCCAACCGATAAAATGTTACAGTCAAGACTTGGTACCACAAGAATTGAATTTAGAGTGAGATTATTAGATAATACAACAGATCCTACACTAGAGATATGAGAGGTTCCACTATTAGTTGTAGTTATAAATGATTGAGAAGATGAATATTAATAGATCGTAGTTGACTAGCATCTCTAATCATATGGTTTGATACACTTGTATCAATAATCCAAGAACCATTCATAAAAGTTGTAGAAAATACATTTGTCTTACCAACTGTCAGCATCCATTTTTCGGATATAGATATCGAGGGAATTATGAAAAATCTGATGATGAAAGTTACTACCTTTCTCGAGTCTCGGAGATTGAGGAGAGGCGAATCTAAGTGAAGGATAGGATTAATTGGACTTAAAATTACTTTTCTAGAATCAATTGACAGAAAAAATAAAGTTTGAGGGGTGAAACAACAGTTTTTACAAGTTCAGAGACTAAATCGTTAAATTTTTTAGAACTTTTCCCTCATAGAGCCAATTGGCTCTAGACAGAGCCGATAGGCTTACATAGAGCCGAATTAACTTTACACTGTGCTGATTGGTCGTTCTTCAAAATCTAATGCTATTTTATATATATTTTCCACCTAAAATGCCAAATATTGGTAAAAATAAGTTTCTACAAGGTATTTATGATAACTATTGGGATTTTTAAATATTTTTAATGATAATTATTTGAATATAAGAATTTAGTCCCTTTTTATTTGATATTAATTTGATAAAGGAAATGGATAATTATAGTTTATTTTTTAAATAATTGAACATTTATCTGTCTATCTTAGGGTTTCCTAACCCTACTGCTATAAATAGATTGATACACCCTAGGTATTATGGGGTTAGCAATATTTCTTAAATTTTTTAACTACATCGACATATATAGAGAATTGGTTTTTAGTAAGTCACTAAGAAAGAGCTCCAAATTAGGAAACCCATTGAAGAACGAAAAAAGCTTTTCTGAAATTCCAAAGCAGAACTGGATTCCTAACCAATTTTTGATTTAACAACTTTCTCGTCTCCTAAGACTCGTAGAAGAACAACCAACAGCGATAACCTGAGGGTTCCCCTACGTCCACACCATTAACATCCCGTCCTCAATTGGTTCTTTTGTATTTGCTTATAGAAACATGATTAGGAATGTTTTTGTTGATTATTGATGTTAGTTTCACATGATTCACATGATTAAAACTAGAATTTCTTTCCATTTAACATGCTAATTTTACTAGATTATAAATCTCATAATAAGAACACATAAGGTTTTGAATTTGATGACATGATTTTATTGGGTTTTGAATTTGATGAGTAAATGAATAGTCAATATAGTTTATTTATATTTCCAAGTATCTGAATTAAATTTTAAGCTTATATAATTAGAATTTGGGATCTGCCTAGAATTCCATATTTGATTACTATCAGTTTAATTTTAGGGTTTATATGCCTTTTTAGGATTTTCATTGTTATATTTCATCTTTTATGTTAATTTTACACATTCTAATTTGAATTTTTACTCCTTGTGCATGTGAAAATAGGCTCTAGGCATGAGAAATTAAGGGAAACCGTAGGAAAACCATTCAAAGTCCCCTAGAGCCCATCAGTTCAATGCAGAGCCGGTTCGGCTATGTGTTCAGCCAATCGGCTCTACAAGTTGAGTCGATCGGTTGTGCATGATTTCAGTCTAATTTTTGAGTTTCTAATGTATTTTGGCGATTTTATGAAATGTAACTTAGTTTCAAGCATTTTTCTTTCATTTTTTAGTTGTAGGCTGGTTGTAGTAGCTAGATTTATTTTTTACACTTTATTTTTTGCTTATATGGGATAGATGCCAAATAGCTGTTGTGTGATTGCCTAAATTAAAACTGACATATAGACAGTAGACCTTAAAATTGGACCTCGTATGAAAACTATAGTCCATTAGGCTAATTAATAGTAATTGGGCTTTAAAATTCATATGAACTTGGTGGATAGTTGTCATGCTTTAATTGAATTATTAGGCCATATTTAAACCTAAGATCACTTAACTTGGGCCTTTTCATAAAAAGCAGTCCATTTAGGTACAAAAGGCTGGAAATCAAAACATTACTTGTAATTGGGCTAGAGTAGTTGGGCCTTGTACATAATTGACTAGTAAGTTAGGTTAATAACTTCGAGTATGGGCTAGGCTTAAATAAAATAGGCTAGACATAGGAGGATCTCAAATGTTGTCGTACTTGATGTGTAGAAATATGACTATTTGAATTCATGGGAAATAGCTTGCTAAACAATAAGATTAAAGACAAATATACACATATAAGAAAGTTGGCTTTCGGATCCATATCTAAGTTTGTGGTGTAAAGCTTCCTTATGGAATCGAGAAATGTCACTTATTAGTAAAAGTGTCCTGATGAATTACCTGGGTGCTGACTCCCGTCTCCGCGCTAGTCTTTGTGACTGGTTAGCATGTTACCGATTAAATTGAAAAGCCTTGTAGTGTCGTAGTCGCTAAAGACACCTAGGTGCGTGCCCAAAACCGCCGCCCACACGAACAATACTTAGGTGTACAACATTGGCAGTTGTGAAATTAGAAGTGGGCTGCATTTTGTTTTCAATTATAGGTTGTGCTTCATTCGTGGTTATCACCATGTTTTCCCGCAATATTTTTTCTTGCCTTGTTCGAAAAAATCCCACCATTCAGGATAACTAATAATCTCATAACATCTTTGATTAGAGTGACCTGATTCATCACAATGATCACAAACATGATTATTAAATTTTCCAGCTGACTTACTATTCTGATTCTTTATAGATCGAGATTAAGTTTGACTAGCAAGCATGACAATATTTTCAGAAACAGAGCAAGAACTTCCTATCGTTTGTCATTGTTGTTGTTCTCATCTCACGTACGCATATCACTTTCTAAATCAAGCTTTAAACATAAATTTGATCAAATTCAGAATCAAGTTTCGCTAAGAAATATATGAACTTGAAGCCTCGTCATGGCTGAATGTAGTTGTACAATGCCTTCAACGGTTCCTTCTTGAGTGAAAGTACGATGATCAATCTTCTAAAAATATGGCAACAAGTTCATTGTAATACGTTGATAAAGGTCTACCATCTTGTTTGGTAGTGAAAATTTTTTGATTCAACTCAAAACGATGAGTTTCATCTGATCCATGATAGTAGGTATTTGATAGTGCATCCCTAATTTCATTAATACATGGAAGGGCGAATGAATCGCTGCATCAACAAGCGACTCATAGAGTCAATCAACCAACTTGTTACTTGTTGATTTTCAATAATCCAGGTTGTATAGGTAGGATCTTCAGGTCTGGGTTTTTCATAACTCAAGTAATATATCCTAATTTGTTCCGAGCGCCAATGCACATATCCATAAGTTGAGACCAAAGTGGCTAGTTGTTTTCATCCAGTATGATACTGGTAAGGAAAACATTACTATCTTGGTGGATGATGATAGTTAGGGTTTGATTGTTTGAAGTCGCTGGGACAATGGAGGTTGATGTTTCACTAGCCATATTTTACGAGTTTGGAAAGGAATACGAGAAAGCAATATGAGATTTGTGTTCAAGCAATTCTATTAATATTGCTCTGATACCATATTGCAAATCAAAAGATTTTTTATATGTTTATTCCTTTCCTTTTTGGAGGCCATATATATAGAAGAAATTACATCTGCATAGAAAGTAATCTACATCTAAGGCAATAATATAAGAACTTTTATATCAATATACAAGATTTAGTTCCTATAATTATATTCCTATAATTACGAGTAACTACCATATTTACAGAAGTGACAACCTATGCCAACATTAAGAGAGGACAAAAATGATAAAAATAAAATTATTTTTCTCTATATTTATTTTTAATTATATTGATTAAAAATTCTTTGATTTGAATATATAGTATTCTCTTCATAAAAATACAAGCATATTATTAAAAAGTAAATAAATTTATGTGAAAAGAACTATAAAATACACTAAAATATAAAAATTGAAATAAAATTATTAGTAGTATTTAATATAAAATGAGAAGTTGGAACCTAGTAAAGGAATTATTTTAGAGTATAATAATTTATGTGTCTTACCTTGAATTTAAATTTATGGTGTTAGTTTATTTATGTCTTTTTAATTAATTAGACATTTAATCATATAAGCTGCCAATTAAATTGAACTTACAAGTCCAACTTATGATTTACAATTGTGCCTAACTTAATAGGCTGCTAATGCACACATGTTTTTGGTCTTGGATATATGGTGCATCATGTATACGAGTCCAAAATATAACAATCCTGTCATGGCTTACTATCATTTTTCTGGTCCATAGTGTCGTGCACTACTTTTGTACGTCGTGCAACATCCTTTAATATTGTATGACGTTATTTGATGCGTGTGGTATTTTAACTCGGGTCGGTCTGCATGGCGAATATTCAATATATGTATGTATATAAATATAATAAAAAAACTAGCAGTTATATGAAAATACATATGTAAATAAATATAAAAATATAAATAATATGCAACTAATATATATTAAAATTAGAAATTAAATAACAATAATAAAATTAAAAATAATAAAGGAAATAAATATGGTAAAGAAAAGAATGAGATGAGAATAATGTTATTAAATTCTCAGATGTTATGGATAGATAAAGCTTAAAGCATAAAGAGAATGGGCTTGATAAAAAGGACCAACAAACAAGGAAGGCTAGGATTGTCAATGATAGGCTGGACTTGCCATAAAGTTCAATAACAAGGTCTAGAGCCAAGAAGCTAAAACAAGCCTTAAATGGCTTCTTTCAAGCATAGGCCAATAAAGAAAGTCTATTTGAAGGTCCAAAATCCACAACCATTAGAGAGCATTAAGATTGGACCTTATACAATCTTATTAAGGTCCAAATCCAAAGAGAACAAGGCAAGGCCGAAATCCATGGCCCATGAACTTAAAAATAGAATGAACTTTGTTTAATGAAGGAATATTTTAGGCTTTTCATATTTAAGTTGTCTTCTAGGGTTTTGTTTTAGTCTACAAAAACAAACCCTAACCGAATTGATTGAATGATAATTAATTGATGTTTGTTTATTTCACCTTGCTTGAATTCTTGTATTCTTGTTGAATGCATTTAACACTTATCAAAGATTTGATCCATCTTTGTGGCGTGCTAGGACTAGGGTTTAAAGGCTTGATTTCCTTTAAGTTCTAATTCCTATTTGATCATTCATAATCTGGTTTAGAGTTGATCCTAGGTTTGAATTCAATTTGCTATAGGGTTTGTATGTTAGTGTTATGCGGGTTCATAATTGAAAAAGAGTTCGTATAATCTATTCATATAGGTTCATAATATTTGGTATCAGATTTGGGCTCTTCAGATCAGATGCTTATCTTTATTTTCATGTTCTTTCATTAGTTTGTTGTTCTTATTCATTGAATTTTAGATTTCGATTTCTATAAAAGAAAAGAGGAAAAGAAAAGGAAAAGAGAAATTTGAAATCTTGAACAAATTCTGATATCTTACTCGTTTTCTTGAAGTTCTTATTGTTGAATCCGAATTTATGGGGTGTTTGATTGCTGATTTTTGTTTGTGCAAGTAAAGTGGAGTGTTTCTAGGCTAAAATCAAGGGAACTTCTATTTTTAAAGGATTATTAGTTGGCAAATCAGGTCAGGACTTGGATTTCCTAATCTAAAAGGAGATTTGAATTAATTTTGAGGTTGTTTTAAGAGATATAATTATGGAATACAAATTTAAAAGGGATTAACACCATATATATTCCATTCAAATCAGATTTAATCATTCAAAACCTAATTATTATCCCTCTTTATCCTGATTCTCTCTTACAGGTATTCTTGGGCAGAATTCAAGCAATTCAGCGCACATAGGGCATACTCAATCCTAGAACGAATTTTGTTAGTGCAATTGATTACCAAACTGATCTATCATCGGGATACACCATTATCCTTTGGATTCACTAGCCCCGCCCTCTCCAGATCAAATTCCATCGTTTACTAAGATTCTTGGCTACTTTTGCATTTTTTATCATACTATTCTTTTATCTTTGAGCTGTTTCAGGTTTGTTCTTCATATATTCTTTGTTCTTTAGTTGTTTCTAGGTGTATTAAGGTATTACAAGTAGTTTTAGTGTCTTTTTGATTGCAGGACACATTGCTTCTTACCTTTTTCTTGTTTCCTTTAACATTAATTTTTGCATCTAGTGGTTTTCTTTCACTTTTCCTTTGCTTCCCTTTGAGTTTTTCTTTATTGACTTCTGATTTTCTTTCAAGTGCACTATACATTTTCAATTTCTTCAATATATATGGTTTTGCCTCAATTAAGTGTTTGGATTTTGATTATAGTGTGTGTTGCAACGATTGTGATTAGATTTTTTTATATGGTGTTATTTGATTTAATCAGAATATTTGAAAATAAGCTTGAGTAGTGTGAGGTTACCCATATGTGCATTAATTTTTTGTGTGAAACACGAGTGACCATCTTCATTTTTAAGACACGTGAGGGAGTGTGTGAGGTCCATTAAATTTGTATTTTCTTATGTTTTCTAACCCTTGTTACAGGTATGTCATCCGGCTCTAATACTCATGATGAGTCCAAAATAACACATGATGGTATTCCATTAGCACAAATGCAAGCTAATGAGAGGATGCAAAGAAACCTTGCAAACCTTAGAGGTGGAGTTGCCAATGAAACTAGGGAAATTAAAAATGAGATGACTAGAACTTTGGAAGCTAATCAAAGAGCTTTGCTTGAAAATCTTGTGGCATTGAATAGAAACATGGGAAATAGGCAAGATGTCAAGGCTGAAGCACCGAATATCGGTGTGAATGCATAAAATTTAAGTGTGCACAATCATGGGTAGCCCCAACACATTCGGCACAATGAGTACTTTGATAGGCAGGATGATGAGTTTAGTGTGGGCATAGGCGTTAGAAGAAATCATGCTTTTGGTAAATATGGAGGCAATTATAGTAGGAATGAGTACAATAATGATGATTTGGACTAAAATTTAGGTAGCATCAAATTTATTGTTCCGAACTTTGTTGGTAGAACTGACCCTGAAGCCTATCTAGAGTGGGAGAAAAGGGTAGATCTCATATTTGATTGCCATAATTTTTCTGATGAGAAGCAACTGAAGTTAGTGGTTAGCCATTTTACAGAGTATGCAATTTTATGGTATGACCAGATGGTAGTGTGTAGGAGAAGAAATGGGGAAAAGCCTATCAATAGTTAGGTGGCTCTTAAGTTTATCGTGAAGAGGAGGTTTGTACCTATACATCACCAAAGAGAATTGTACCAAAAACTCTAATACTTGAGACAAGGTATAAAAAGCATAAAGGATTATTTCAAGGAGATTGAGATGTTGATGGCTAGATTAGATTTACAGGAGGAGATGGAGGCCACAATGTCATGTTTTCTTAGGGGCATGAACAAGGAGATTGTTGATCACGTTGAGTTATAAAATTATATGGAAATTGATGAGATGGTACACATTGCTATAAAGGTGGAAAGAAAACTCAAAACGAGATGGACAGTAAAGGGAGAGTCTAAACTGAATTGGTCTTCAAATTCGGTTTCGAAACCGAATTGGGGAACTAATTCCAATACCAAACTAAACTAGAACAATAACACCAAGGGAGGTAAAATTAATGCTAACAAGTCTGTTTTGCAGGATACCAAGCAAAAAGGAGTGGATGATCCAAGGGGAACCTATAAGACCGAGCCACATAAGCAAAGAAACCGAGACATCAAGTGTTTTAAGTGCTTGGGCAGCAAACACATTACATCTCAATGTTCAAATAGAAGGACAATGATTGCTTCAGATTATGGAGATATTGAGACTGAAGGTGAGAGTAAAGGAGAAGAGATACCACAAGAGCAAGAGAGTAGTGATAACACCATTGAAAGACCCATGAAAGGAGAGCTCTTAGTGGCAAGACGTACACTTACTACACATATGAAGGATGAAGATGATATGAAGCAGCAAAGAGACAACATATTTCACACTAGATGCCATATACAAGGTAAGACTTGCAACCTTATTATTGATAGTGACAATTACACAAATGTTGCTAGTGTGTCTATGGTTGAAAAATTGGGTTTGAAATTGATTCCTCATCCTAGAACTTATAGATTACTTTAGTTAAATAATTATAGTGAGATGAAAGTAAATAAACAGGTTATAGTGTCATTTCAAATTGGTAGATATGATGATGAGGTGCAATATGATGTAGTACCAATGCATGTTGTACATATCTTGTTAGGTAGACCATGGCAATTTGATAGGAAAGTCTCACATGATAGCTTTCTTAATAGGTATTCATTTATGAAAGATGGGAGAAAAGTTACCCTAACACCTCTTTCTCCCAAGCAAGTGTATGATGATCAATGTAAGATTGAAAAAAAAAAGAGAGTAGAGGCTGAAAATGCAAAGAACATACTTGTACCACCTAGAAGTGGTAAGGATAGTGGCATTGAGCCTAGTGAGAAACCCAAGGTGAAAAAGGATAGTTTCTTGGCTAGGGAAAGTGATATTAGACATACATTGCATACTAATAGATTAGTGTTTTTTTTATTACTTGTAAAGACTTTTGTTTGAACACTACTAATGCACTTGATCTTGCCTTGCCAAGAGAGTTTGCTGATATGTTGTAGAAGTTTGATGATGGTGTTTCTAAGGCAGATTAGGTAAAGACTATGCAAAAGCAAATGAAAGAAAGGATTGAGAAGCAAAATACAAGGACAGCCGAGAGGGTGAACAAGAGGAGACAGTTGGTTGTGTTTAAGCCTGGTGATTGGGTTTGGGTTCATTTTCGAAAGGAAAGGTTTGCATATCAAAGGAAGTCGAAGTTAAGTCCAAGAGGTGCCGATCCGTTTTAAGTGGTGGAACGAATCAATGATAATGCCTACAAGATCGATTTACAAGGTGAGTATAATGTAAGTGGTACATTCAATGTGACTGATTTAACTCCTTTTGATGTAGGTGATGAGATTAAGCTTGATTCGAGAACGAATCATCCTAATGAAGGAGGGAATGTTATGGATAGATCAAGCTTAAAGCATAAAGATAATGGGCTTGATGAAAAGGACCAACAAAACAAGGAAGGCTAAGATTGTCAATGATGGGCTGGACTTGCCATAAGGTCCACAACCATTGGAGAGCATCAAGATTGGACCTTATACAATCTTATTAAGGTTCAAATAAAAAAAAATAAGGCAAGGCTAAAATCCATGGCCCATGAACTTAAAAATAGAATGAACTTTATTTAGTGAAGGGATATTTTAGTCTTTTCATATTTAAGTTGTCTTCTAGGATTTTGTTTTAGTCTACAAAAATAAACCCTAGCCAAATTGATTGGCGATGATAATTAAATTGATTTTTTTTATTCAACCTTGCTTGAATTCTTGTATTCTTATTGAATGCATTCAACACTTATCAAAGATCTGATCCATCTTTATGGTGTGCTAGGATTAGAGTTTAAAGGCTTGATTTCCTTTAAGTTCTAATTCCTATTTAATCATTCATAATCTGATTTAAAGTTGATCCTAGGGCTTGAATTCAATTTGCTATAGGCTTTGTATGTTAGTGTTATACGGGTTCGTAATTGAAAAGGGGTTTGTATAATCTATTCATATAGGTTCATAACATCAGATTTTCATCATGTAGTATAGATTCGTGAATCTCAAGAGGAGAATTAAGATCAAAGAAAGGGTATAAGTCTTTTAAAGTGTTAAGAGCAATATTAAAATGCTAAGTCCTTGTGTTCGTTTTTCTTATCTCTAGTTGCTCTCTCTTGCTTAGGGATTTTCTCCTTCTATTTATAGGGGAAGAAATTTGGAGTTTTGAGATGATAATTATTAAAAAAAATAATTAAGAATGATTAAAGATAATTAAAACTCAATCTTAAGTGATAAATACTGATAATATCAAAAAACAGTTATTAGAATTAATCTAATAATTATTCTTAATTTATTAAAGATAAATATGTAATTATCTTAAATTCTAATTTTAACCCAAATTTTAAATACTTCTAAGATTTTTAAGATTTTGACCCGATTAAAAAGGTTTGGCTGATTTTTAAAAATATTTTGCCTTATTAAAATGGTTTGGCCAAATATCAAAATTTGATTGAGGCAATCAAGACCAAGTCAACACTTGACTTTGACTTTTTAATCCTCCATCAAATTTGAAAGATATGATGAATTTTCATCATCGGGTTTCTGGTAATCCCTCGATATCTAATTATAAAATCTGGTGCTTACATAAAGGAGCATTAAATTGGTGTATTAAGCAATTGAAGGATCAAGAAGTACATTATGAAAATCTATTTCGAGCCCTAACCAGTCCCGGTGGTTTAAATAAGGAGGATGATCGGTTATAAAGGACTATTTAGAAGTGTGGAAGTGACAGGAGGACAGTGCCTAACAGATCCTTGAACTGACTGATTCCACAAGAAAAGAAAGAATCAGTTAGACATCGGGTAGCTCATTAATAAAGTATTTTAATCCTATTAGCTAGAGGGATACATCTTAAGAGAACTAGAGTTTAAGGCATTATAAAAGGAAAACAGTTTTTATAGAGAGAGGGAGGCTAAAGTTAGAACAAGGCGGCTATAGGCAAGGATTGAAGGAGATTTCAAAGATCAAGATTGAAGAAACTCTATCAAGATTTAAGATTCTTTTCCCTTCTTTTTTTTTTCTTATTTTTAGATTCAATGAATTTATTTATTTTTGGTAATTTCAATTACATTATGAGTAGCTAAGTTTATTTCTAGAATTCGGTGGAACCTATTAACCTTATTCTATGAATTGATTCAATAATATTCTTTGATTCTTGGTTAACTGTTTTGACTTATTATTCCTATGCTTCATGTGTTTATAAATATAAAGGCCTAATATTTGCAATAAATTTAGGTATTAAACAAAGTAATGAAAGTTGAGATTTGATATTAGTTTAAGAAATATTAAGTAAGGACAATTAAGACTTAGATATAATGCTTAGATTCTTGGTGTTTGTTTTAATTTGTCATAGAACTTTAGAGATTCCTATTAGTAGAATTGATCATGACAGTAGACAAGACATTAATCTAAATATGATAGATATAATTTAAAAGAATATATTCACTAAAAAGAGATAAATTATCTTCAAAAATAGTTAAGTTAGATCCAATAAATAAATCAAATTACAGAAGAATTACTCTGATAGAAACTTAATTCTAGATCTTTTCTTATTAATTTGAAATTTTATTTACAACTTTTACTTTTTAATTTTAATTACTTTAAATTCAATTTTAATTATTTTAGTTTAGTTAACATAAAATTATAATATATTTTGATACTAAATATTATAAATTCTTATGAGACGATAATCGAGATTTGTTTCTATATTATTATTATGGCAACTGTATATTTACAGAAATTATCATACAAATAATTATTATATTTTATTATATAAATAGCTTATACTATCTCTTTTGTATTTATCTAGTTGTTACATTTACTGTATTTATAACCTTGTAACACTTATTACAAATCAATCGAACCAAATATTCTACACTACGTAAAGTAAAAAGCCCCAAAAGGTCCCATAAAATATGGTTGCAAATTTGAGATGTGGAGATTTTTGGTGAATTTAAGTAAAGAATATCTAATCACCTTGGTGATCTTTTCAAAACAAAACCAAACGATTTAGCTAGCTTTATCTTAAAGGAGTGTACTTGATTAAGAAGAAACCTGGTGATTTTTTCATAACAAAACCAAGCGATTTAGTTGGTTTTATCTTAAAGGAGTGTACCGGATTAAAAAAATTAAAAATTTTGATGAAATCAAAAAGTCAGCATAATTTAATAATAACTTTAAAAAATTCTGTTGTAAAGATTATGAAGTACTTAACAATAACCTTTAAAAAATTATAAAAATTTTAAAAAAATTATAAAACATTCAATTACAATATTTATAAAATCTATAAAGATAAATTGATATTAAAAAAGTCATTGACTTCTATAGATATAGACATTTATATATTTTTGACAACTTTTTATATCGTGATATAACTAAAAGAAAATCCCAAAGATTTTTTTTTATTGTTAATAAAAATTCAATTTTTTTAAATTTACATTTTGTTTAAAATTTTTCTGTATTATTATTATTGTTCTTCTTCACTGTATTCTTCATTAAAAAAAAGTCATTCTAATATAATACAGATATACCTTATCATATAAACATATAAAAATTAATTTTAATTTTAATTTTTATAATTTATAAAAATAATTAATTATTAGATTAAGCAGTTATATATAATATTTAGCAGCTATGTATAGTATTTAGTTATTGATCAACCAAATATATTATCTTTATTTATTAAAATTTATTATCTATTTTTAAAATTTAATTAGTGGTACTTTCAACTATGAAATTCACCTATATAAATTTAACATATAAAAATAATTAAGAATTATCTATTAATTCATTGACAATTTAATTAATAAAAGGATGTATTTAATTAATTAATTATTTAAAATAATATTAATTAATTATCTAAAAAATAAAAAATACACTTATAATAGTAGAGTACCACAATGGTACTCTAGCAAAATCCAAAGAAAATATAAGAAAATTGTTGAAACTTAAAACCAAAAAATTAATCATTAATAATATTTTCTTGAGCTCGTAAATACAAAAATATAATTAACCAAATTTTTTTAATTTAATTTTAAGAGAGGCCTTAATTAAAATATAAATTTCAAGTAAAGAGTCTAGTAATTTTTGAAGAATTGTTTTGAGCAAATAACCCCACACACTTCTAAACTTTATTAAAATAGATTTTTTGGATAATTATTTTTATTGATAAGTGATGATTTTTGTTGATTTATGTATTTATCAAATAGATAATGTACAAAATATAAGAAATGTGATATGAAGTTGATATTTTGATTAGAGATAGATCATGAAATGATATTTCTATTTCTTAAAAAATTAGTGATGTGTTTTTTTTATTACTCACAAGTGCACGAACCATTCCTATAATAAGGATAAGTTCACTACGAGGTTGATCTCTCAAGGAACTATGAGACCACTTATTATAAAAGCTAATTATCAACACAAAACAATAAAAGTAAATCTAAACACTCTAAATCAGTATTTTGAGAGGATAATATTTATAAGATAAAGTAACTAAAAAATAAATAAATATGCAATGCAAATGCAAATGCTTATAATCTAAAACTATATGCTAAAGATAGTATTTAGTCTAGTCATTTACTTAGTAATCTTCTTGTTTTACTTTAAGCCTAGATCTAATGAATGAGATGGTGATGTGTCTTTCTCCCTAAATCACTCAAGCTAATGATGCAACCTAGGTTTCTTATACCAACATAGATTAAAGTAAAGATGATGTTTCTAATACTTTTAACCTAAATATGTTCATAACAATTACTATTGCTAAATTAATATGATGGTTAACTAACAACAATAACTGAAACTAATAAAAATATGAAGGTAAAGAAATCATTCATTAAATAAATAAATAACAAGATTCATACAAAAATAAAAAGACTAAACTAAACACTTATGAAAACTAGCCTAACATATTTACTCAATAATTATGGTATTAAATAAAAAGACATAAAATAAGACTGAAAATTAAAGGTCCCTCTAAATCTAGGATTTTTTCATGTAGGAAGAAGATTGATCACCAGTCTCTACTTCTTGAAAAGCTCCTTAGATCTCAAAAGAACCATAAAAACCTAACACTAAATGTTTATAAAGAACTGTCGAGAATTATGGAGAGAATAATTGTGGGCAGGTGTAAAGAGCAGGTAGGAGAAAACTCCTCTCCTTCATTTTTCCTAATTAGATTTTTATATAGAGAAGAGTCATCCTCTATATAAATCTCCCTAGAGATAAGTATAGTTATATAAGTCTATTTAATAGATAAGACTTTAAGTATCTTAATCTCCACTAAATACTATCCCATAAATAACTCTTAATATAAATCCTAATAATTATACAAAATGACTAAAATGTCCCTTAGGCCTTCTAATTAGCAGTCAATGTGTCTTAATTTTGGGCCTTGACACGAACATGTCCCATTAAGCTTTTCTTAGCTCTATATTTTTCTCTTTTGCTAATATTCCTGAAAATAGACAATTAAGCTTAAGTGAGGTAAAAGCATATATTTTCACCATTTTATATATAGAAATATATTATTAAAGCTCTAAAATCTCTTAAATATCCATACATAATTTGGACCGATCAACTAGTTATTTATCCTTGCATTGTAAGCCCGTTATTATTATTTTGATTCGAAAATCAAGTTGATGATAAAATTTAATAAAAAATTTAATATTTAATATTCATCTATAAAATTTTTTAAAAAATAGCAAACTAACTATTTTTAGATATCTTTAATTTTTTAAAAATTTTAAAATTTTATTAAAATGATAATATAAAAATTATTTATTAATTAATATATCAATATAATTGATATTAATATTTTTTAAACTAAAAATTTATTATATAATTAAAAATTAATTTATTATTAAATATAATATTTAAAATATTATTTAAAATATTATTTTTAAAATTAGAATTATTATCTAATTATAAAACTAATTCATTAATTAATATAAAATGTTTATAAAAATTATTAAAATTTTATTTGTTAGAAATAATTTGATAATTCCTTTTTAGAAATCTTGGAGGGTGTATTCAATTAATACTTTTAAAGACGTTGATGGAGTTAAAAGTCAGGGTATATTCAATAATAACTTTAACAAACTTTGTATAAATCATGGAGTATTCAATATAGAATTTTAAAGACTTTAAAAAGTCTATAAAAATTAGGGAGTATTCAATTATAACTTTTATAAAGTCTTTAAAAGTGAGTTAGTATTCAAAAAGTCATTTACTTTATAGACATAGACTTTTATATATTTTTAATGACTTTTTATGCATTGTTATGAATAAATTATTTTAAGATTTCAATAGAATTTTTTTTTTTTAAAAAAAAAACTCATCTTTCTCTATTTCAAATTCTGTTGCATTATCATTTTCATTTCCTTTTATTATATTATTCATCTTAAAAGATACAAGAAATTAGATTAAATTTTTTAAAAACTAAAAACTATTTACTAATAAAATTTTCTTATATAAACACATATAAAATATTAATTAAAAGTTTTTAATTTAATTTTGAAAAGGCCCTCATAGAAATTATGAATTTGAAATGAAGCATATATAGATTTCTAGATTTTATTAGGAAGATTACTTGGATAATTTTTTTTTTCTTTTAGTATGCATTATTGTCGGTTTAAGTATTTATCAAATAATTAATAAAAGTGATTATTATTGGTTTAAGTATTTATCAAATAAGTAATAAATAAAATATAACGAGTATGACATGAATTTGGTATTTTAATTGGAGACAAATTGTAATATGATAATTTTTTTTTAAAAAAGAATTATTCTCTTGATAAAAAAAATAAATTTCATGTTGTGAGATAAAAAATTTAAAAATGATATGAACTTAATACAATAATAGAATGAAGTCTATTACTTGTGTATAGAGTTGCATATAACATTTTATGGAACGATGGTTAAAATAAATATAAAAAAATAAATGTTGATCTAAGGTGCAATTGATCTCTCTTTGGATCTTAACACGCAAATCAAACAATGCTAATCCTATGTCTGAGTGTCTACATGACAGAGCATCAAAGGAACCAACCAATGACCAAGCACTCTTAAGCTTTAAAGGGAGTCTTGTAAAAAGACTCAAAAAGAATAAGGGCGCTTCTAGGGCATATGAGCGCTTTTCATATGACCAAAATTTCACAAGACCTGAAAAGTCTACTTGACATCTTGCCAATCAAATTGTGACATTTGGCAATTAAAGTGTCAAAGCTTCAAGAAACGTGGGGCGCTTCATATTTGAGCTTGAGACTGAAGATGATAGACGATAGCGCGATGAGAAGCGCAAGGGCGCTTCTGCAAGCAGTCAGGACAAGCGTAAGGGCGCTAGAATAACAGTTTCCACAATTAATGCGATGTCAGTAAATATTAAGATATCAACCATCCCGTCAGTACCACGTGGCTGGAGCTAGTGGAGCCCCAAACATCTCTTTTTAGAAAGTGCGAGCGTGCTTGAAAAGCGCAGGGCAATTTTTAGGATTTTAGGTAATTTTTTGCCAAGTCATCAATCTTGCAATTAATGAGTTTTGAACCTATTATAATGTCTCCAAGGGGTTAGTATATGTATAAATATCCCTCTTAAAGACTCTACAAGTAGTTGTGTGATTTAGGTATACTTTTGTGCTATCTTCTCTAACCCTTACTCTCCTTAAATTATTCTTAATCTTTCTTAATCTCTTGTGTTTTTACCTAAAATTATTAACTTCTGCTATTTGAGATCACCAATTCAACCCTCCTTTTTGGTTCCAATAGATAACAAGTGGTATCAAAGCTTGTTCACTCATATCAAGCTTAATTACGAGTGTAAAGATCATGGCAACTAATGAAGGAGCCCAACACTTCAAGTCATTCTTTGACGAATCCGATTATGCCTTTTAGAAATTTTGTACCGAAATCTACTTAGATTCCTCTAGCATTAAAGTGTGAGACTATGTGGTGAAGGAATACCACTGAGATTAAAGATTGTGGAGAAAGAATCTTTCCTAAAGAAGAATGGGTGGATGCCTAGAAGAAGCATAACTACAAGAATAAGCAAGCAATGATTATACTTGTGAGTTACCTCTCTAGAGAAGAATGTGGCAGAGTACAATATTGCACTACGGCTCATCAAATTTAGACTACCTTGAAGAACTATCATGAGGGCAGAAAGCAAGATTCCTATGGATATTCTCACAGGTAAACTTCTAACCTATGAGATGTCCCTTGTGAGGGATGATATTAATAAGAGATAATGAGAAGAAGAAAGCCCTAGCACTCAAAGCTACCACAAGAGCTCAAAATGCAATTGATTTCCCAAGTGATGATGAAGATCAAGGGGAAGTTCTAAGTGAGAGTGATGATGTGGCTCTCATCACCAAGCACGTAAAGAGAATACTTAAAGCCAAAAGGAGAAGAAGCAACAAGCGTTTTGCAAGCAAGAAACCCTTTTCCAAATCAAGAACAAGTAAGGATAAGAAGGAGGAAGTCACTTGTTATGAATGTGGAAAACAAGGACATATCAAGCTGAATTTTTTCAAATACTTGAAGAGGAAGAAGGGAGACAAAGAAAAGAAAAAGGGCTTGAAAGCTACTTGGAGTGATGCATATTCATCCTCCAACAATGAAAGTGAAAAAGCAGAGGAGGCAAATCTTTATTTCATGGAAAACATGGAAGAGTCTTATGAGGTATGTTTCACTTCTCATTCATGCAGTTCTTCTTTATCTTATTCATCTTCACATTCTTTTAGTGATGACTTGTTGGATTATGAGGATGAGCTCTTACAAAACATGCTTTCATAACTAAATTTTTATAAAAATAAATGCTCTAGTTTAGAGGAAGAACTTAAGATCTCAAAGAAGGAAATTGCCTCCTTAAAAACTTCCAATGATGACTTAAGAAAATCATTGGATGGTGTTTCAAAAGAAAAACCTTTTAAAGAGAACAATTCTTTGAAAAATAAAGTTAAAGAGCTTAGGAACTTAATTTTAAAATTTCACAAAGGGAAAGAGTCCCTTGACATAGTAGTTGTATCTCAAAGACCTCCCCTTCTGAGACATGGACTTGGGTTTCATGGAGCTTTATCATCCTCATCTCTTAATACAATTTTTGTCAAAGCCTCTCAACCACAAGCATTTGAGAGAAATTCAAATGGAGTTTCAAAGAGCAATACACATACTAGAC
Organism: Ricinus communis; assembly: GCF_019578655.1. NCBI lineage: Eukaryota > Viridiplantae > Streptophyta > Magnoliopsida > Malpighiales > Euphorbiaceae > Ricinus > Ricinus communis. The sequence goes on along the minus strand of NC_063261.1, from coordinate 598,215 downwards.
CTCCCATTCAAAAAAAGAAAAGAAAAGGTACACAAGTTCCAAAGGCTAAGCTAAGAGGAACAAAGTATGCATTCATGCATAAGAACACAAATGCTAACAAATCTTATTCATACATGTTTAAAGGTAATCATATAAAGTGCAAGCCTCAAGCAAAAATGGCTACGGAGGCTAATTCAAAACTTGTTAAAAATTCTAAGATCATATGCCACTATTGCATGAGAATAAGACATATTAATGTGAAATGCAAAATAAGGAAAATGCATCCTTTCATGAAGGATTTTTCTAATACTAACCACAAAGGACCCAACCTTGTTTGGGTACCTAAAATCAAGTGAATTAACTTCTTCTTGTAGGTGTGTCTTAAATCAATAAGCACAAATCTTTGGCATGTTGATAGTGGATGTTCAAGGCACATGATGGGTGATAAGAGCCTCTTTGTGAATGTCAAGAGCTATGATGGAGGCAAAGTAACTTTTGAAAGTGATGCCAAGGGTAAGGTAATTGGCATCGGCTCCATAGGTAAGGATGGCAAATCTTACATTGAGGATGTTTTTCTAGTTGATAGTTTGAAATATAACTTATTGAGTGTAAGTCAATTGTGTGAAAAAGGAAATAAAGTCACTTTTGACTCTAATAGATATCTTGTCAATACCCTAGTGGATGACAAAGTGATATTCAAAGGATAAAGAAGTGGCAATACCTACAAAATTGATCTACACAAAATTGTTAATCAATCTTTTAAGTGTCTTCTGTCTATTAATGATGAATCTTGGCTATGGCATAGAAGACTTGTGCATGCAAGCATGGAGCTTCTACACAAGTTAGCCAAAGATGAGCTAGTAAATGGACTTTCTAAGGTAAAGTTCATCAAAGATAAAACTTTTGAACCATGTCAAATGATAAAACAACATCTATCATCCTTTAAATCCAAACTATTGTAAGTACTTCTAGACCATTTCAACTATTACATATGGATTTGTTTGGACCTACTAGAGTAGCTAGTTTGGATGAAAAGTCATATGCATTTGTAATTATTGATGATTACTCTATATTTACTTGAATTAATTTCCTTGCTCATAAGAATGAAGCATTCAATATTTTCAAATCTTTTACAAAACATGTTCCTAATGAAAAAAGATATTTGATTTTCTTTATAAAGAGTGATCATGAAAAAAAATTTAAACTTTTTGAAAATCTTTATAAAGAATTTGGAATTTCTCACAATTTTTTATCTCCTAGAACACCACAACAAAATGGAGTTGTGAAAATAAAAAATAGAACACTAGTAGAAATGGTTAGAACAATGCTCAATGAGTAAAAACTTCCTTCTTACTTTTGGGCCAAAGTCGTTAATACTAGTTATTATGTTGCAAATAAAGTTTTCAAAAGCCCTTTACTAAACAAAACTTCTTATGAGCTTTAGAAAGGAAGAAAACCTAAGGTCTTATATTTTAGAGTTTGTGGATGAAAATGCTACATTTTAAATAGTAAGGACAACCTTGAAAATGCCAAAACCGGCATAAGAATCTTCTTAGGCTATTCCACTTCAAGCAAAGCTTATAGTCTTTAACAAACGTACTTTAGTAGTTGAAGATTCTATGAATGTAGTTTTTGATGAATCAAACAAGCTTGATCTTGGGATAGGTGTTTGTATGAATGATCTTGTAGGTGCACTTGAGGAACTCAAAGTGAATGTTGATGGTCCCTTAAAAGGAGTGGATAAATCTTTAAAGAAAATTCAAGAAGACTAACAAATCAAGATGGAACTCAAGATCCCCAAGAGATGGAGACCTCCCAAAATCTTCCCAAGGCATAAAACTTCAAAAAGAATCATTCTCCTACTCAAGTCATTGGAGACTTATCCAAAGGTATAAGTACTCGTTCTAAACTAGTAGCTTTAAATAATCTAGCCTTTGATTGTAATGCAAGATGAACTCAACCAATTTGAGAGAAACAAAATATGAAAACTTGTTCCTAGACCCAAAGATAACCAAATTATAGGATGTAAATGGGTATTTAGAAACAAGTTAGATGAGCAAGGATCTATCACTGGGAACAAAATTAGATTGGTTGTAAAAGGTTACAACTAAGAGGAAGGCATTAATTATGATGAGGCCTTTACTCTGGTTGCTAGATTAAAAGCTATTAGGATGCTTTTGGGATATGCATGTCACATGAATTTAAATTATTTCAAATGGATGTGAAAAGTACTTTTTTAATTGGCTTTATTGAGCAACCTCCCGATTTTGAAAATCATAGATTTTCCAATCATGTTTTTAAACTTTCTAAAGCCTTGTATGGGTTGAAACAAGCTCATAGAGCTTGGTATGAAAGACTGAGTTCTTTCTTAATTGAAAATGAATTTCAAAAGGGCAAGGTTGATACTACACTTTTTGTAAAGAAACATAAGCATGATACTCTAATTATTCAAATTTATATTGATGACATTGTGTTTGGAGCTGCTAATGAGTTGCTTTGTGAGGATTTAACTAACTGTATGACTAGAGAATTTGAAATGAGCATGATGGGAGAGCTCGGATTTTTTCTTGATCTTCAAATCAAGTAAAGCAAGGATGAGATATTCATCAACCAATCTAAGCACACAAGAGAACTCCTAAAGAAATTTAAGATGGATGGTTGCAAAATAGCCAAGAACCCCAATAAGTGTCACAACAAAATTTGACAAGGATGAGAAGGGTAAGAGTGTGAATGAAAAGCTCTATAGAGGTATGATTGGCTCACTTTTATATTTAACCGCCTCTAGACCCAATATTGTGTATAGTGTTTGTGTTTGTGCTAGATTTCAATCTTGTCCAAAATAGTCTCATTTGAATGCCGTAAAATAATTTTGAAATACTTGTGTGAGACTTTGAACTTAGGACTTTAGTATCCTAGGGAAACATCCTTTAATATAATAAGTTGTTCGGATGCCGATTATGCCATTAGTTTATTAGATAGAAAGAGCACCTCTGGAACTTGTCGTCTTCTAGATGAATGCTTAGTGTCTTGGTTTAGTAAGAAACAAGTCGTGGTTGCTCTCTCCACTGCGGAAGCTGAATATGTGGCGGCAGGATGTTGTTGTACTCAAATCTTATGGATGAAGCAACAATTAAGAGATTATATAGGAGAGAGGTTGATCACATTTCCTATTAAGTGTGACAACACTATTGCTATAAACTTTTTTAAAAATCCTATTCGACACTCTAGGAGTAAGCACATAGATATTAGACACCATTTTTTGAGAGATTATGTTTAGAATGGTAGTATAGTACAAGAATATGTTGACACAAATAAGAAACTAGCTGATATTTTCACCAAGCCTCTAAATGAGGAAAAGATTGAATTTCATAAAAAGAGAACTAAGAATTATAGATGGAAGTACTTTAGCATAAATAAAATTTCAATGTTATACAAATTATGTATACCTTTTCTTTGTGATACTTGTACTTGTACATTTTTATTGTTGTGCAGTTTAAGTATTGAAATCATCTTGGCACTAGATCACTTTCAATCTTTGTGCATCTCTATACTCATACATTAAATCATGTGATCAATTTGAATGGTGCATGCTCATCAAAGCATTTTTGCATCTTTTGCTCAAAATTGTAAAAAGCGCACTCGCGCTTTATAGGTCTATATGAAAACTTAAAAATGACCTTAAAAGTGTGCTTGCGATTCCTCAATGCAACCACAGTTTCCTAAAGTTATAACCGTTGTGACTACTTTTTAAAAAAACTTGTCGCACTTCTCCTCGATTTCAGTAAAAAACTAGCTATTACAGTATTTTTGAAATGAGTTTTAATGTCAAACTAGCCATTTTTCACTGTTTCTTAACCCCCCCCCCCCTGCATCACTTTTGCACACATTCATATTCAAGCTTTCAAAAATCCTTCTTCTCTTTTTCAAAAATTTTAAAATCTTTCTTCAACTTCTTTAAGACTACCATCTAAGAAAGACCTTTGACAGAGGCTCTTCTTTCTTAAAATCCATTATAGAAAGGATGAAAGGTGTAAATAATAAAGCAATGATCAAGTATATGACCATGGAAAGGAAAGAAACTCAATCAAATGGGTTCTTTAATGAAGAAGTCCTCATCAAGCTTGGTATATCTCAAGAGGTAAACACATATCTCGAAAATATTGGCCTTAGAGACTTCTTCCTACCCTAAATCTTAGATTTAGGATTTGAAAACCTCACTAAGGAATTTCTTTCTACCTTAGTGATTATCAAAAAGGGAGATGGGGATGACTATTATGGATAGAGTTTAGACTCTTTGGGGAGAAAGGAACCCCTTTTAGAATCCAATTCTTTTCTATCTTTGGTTTTCAAGAAAGAAGGCACCTATCTGTTATTGAAAGCCTAGTAGAAATTCCTCTTTCTTTTTTTTCAATTTTAGAGGCAAATCTCCACCAAAGAAATCCAATATAAAGACTCACTCTCCAAAGACCTCAAATCCTTAACACATTGGATAGTGCATATGATGATTGCCACTAACATCCATACAAGGGATAATGGGGTTGAAAAAGTACCACAAAATGACCTTCTTTTCCTCTATGCTATGATCCATGGTAAGCGAATCCTTACTTCTAAATTTTTTCTTGACCATCTTCTTCATCTTGCCATTATACAAAAGGGTGCCATTCTTGTCTCTCACATATCACCAAAATTGCCAAATACCTTCAAGTCTTAACTCCTCTAAATAAAACCTTTCTTATCCCTCCTATCTCTCCTCTCTTGTTAGGTTTAGCCTTTCTTAAGCATGTCAAAGTCATAAGATTTGGGTCTAAGGGGAAGGTTGATGGGGAATTCTTCCTTCTAATAAGGGAGTATGTGGATGATAAAGAAAGAGAAAGAAAGATCATAGGATGCCAACTGAGCCTACTCCTTCCTCATTACAAGGACAACCCTCTCTCTCTTTTGAGGATAATGTGCTAAAGCAAATGGAGAGAACTTGGAATTACCTTCACCACTTGCATGCGGATTTGGTAAGAATCCAAAAGGTCTATAAAATTTCTCATTGCCATATAGAGGATTGGGAGGATGAAGAAGAAGAAGAAGAGGCTCCAATTCCACCTTCTCAAGCTAATACTAGTGGGAAAGGAAAGGAGCTTATGGTTCTATAAGAAAAAGAAGAAGAAGACTAAATTTTTATTTTTCTTCTCTTTTCTCACGCATTCATTTCTCATCATTGATCACACATGTACTATGTTTCCTTTAATACAAGTATTTTATTTTTAGGATCTACCTCTTTGCCTATCACCTTCTTTGTTTTACTTTTGAATTTTGACAAAAGGGGAGAAATAACTTACATTGATTTCTAAGACTAAATTTGCGAAATTAAGTTTGTTAAATTTTAACTATTAGGAATTTGGGGATGATGTAAATGATTGAGGGAGAAGCAAAATGATCCCTAAAGAAAAATGGAGATATATGCTTACAGAGAAGAAGTATGCTTAAAGTGTTTATTAAAAATAAAAGTAGATGTATCACTTAGTTACAAAACTAAGGGGGAGGAAATACAAACATTAAGGGGGAATAGTAAATTATTAAATCTTTAAGTAAATTATACCTTTAACTCTTGAATGTTAGTTATTAACTATTCAATTACATTTACACTTAATCAATTTCGAATTTCTAATTAATTTGGTTGTCAAAATAAAAAATGGGGAGATTGTTGATCTAAGGTGCAATTGATCTCTAGTTTGATCTTAACATCCAAATTGAACATTGCTAATCCTATATTTGAGTGTCTATATAATAGAACATTAAAGGAACCAACCAAAGACCAAACACTCTTAAGCTTTAAAGGGAGTTGTAAAAAGACTCAAAAAGCGCGAGGGCGCGAGAGCCTTTTCATATCACCAAAATTTTACAAAATGTTGAAAAATTCACCTGACATCTTGCCAATCACATCGTGACATCTAGCAGTCAATGTGTCAAAAGAAGCGTGATGGCGCTTCATATTTGAGCTTAAGACTAAAGATGACAAACGATAGGGCGATGAGAATCGCGATGGCACTTCTGGGCACAGTCAAGGCAAGTGCGAGGGCACTATTATGGCGTGGGGGTAATTTTCGTAATTAATACGATGTCAGTAACCGTTGAGATATCAGTCATCCCATCAATGCCACGCGGCTAGAGCCGTCGGAGCTCCAATGTCTCTTTTTAGAAAGCGAAGCGCACTTGAAAAGCGCGAGGGCGCTTTTCAGGACTTAGACAATTTTTTACCAAGTTATCAATTTTGCAATTAATGAGTTTTGGACCCACTGTAATATCTCCAGAGGGTTGGTATGTGTATACATACCCCTCTTAAAGACTCTACAAGTAGGTATGTGATTTAAGTATACCAAGACTCTTGCAAATTGTTTTCAACTTTCTACACTCAATTTCTTTATTTGTAAAGCGTATTAAGTTGAAACTTTTTGTTCAACTAAAACTCTAAAGGATTGTTGTGTGAGCTTAGGTATTAAAAGCACAAGGAATTGGTTGTTGAGTAACCATTAATACTCAAGGATTAAGGGATTTAGTGAGAGATTGGATCACTAAGGGAAGAAGTTTAGTGTGAGCCTTAAAAATACCAAGTTGTTGGGTAAACTTGTAAAAATCTAAAAGATTGTAATCTTAGAGATTATAGTGGAATACTAAAGTATGATCTTGAGGAGTGGATGTACAGAGGATTGTTTCCGAACCACTATAAACTTTTGTATTATTTTCTCTAACTCTTTTTCTCCTTAAATTATTCTTAATCTTTCTTAATTTTTTATATTTTTACCTAAAACTGGTAACTTTCGCAATTTAAGGTCATCAATTCAATCTCTTCTTGGTTTTAAAAATTAACAATAAAAAAAATAATTAAAGTAAAATAATTAAATTTATTTTTAAATAATTAAATAATGATATGTGAAATCAATAACAGTCCATTAACATATATATAAATATTTTTAAATAAAATATGTGAAAATTAATTATAAAATTATAAATTTTGTAAAAATTATTAAAATATTTAAAAATATTTAAAAGTAATTTATTTAAAAAAATTTATATTTTTTTTTAAATTTAAGCCCTCTATAAAAGTAATTTATTTAAGAAAATTATATAAAAAGTTTTTAAAAGTATGAATTAACATTGTACTTTTTGTGACGGAAAAAGTAGAAAAACTCAAAGAAGTGAAGTGGCCAAGGATTTGGCCACGGAAAGGCCATATGGCCAGGCCTGTGCCAAGTGGAGCATCAGTTAACCATTGCGCTCTCAGTCAAATGCCTTTGATTTGTCTTCCTCGTTGTCTTCATTAGTCCTTCACCTCTCCCTCTTCATGTTTGTTGTTCCTTTAAAAAATGTAATAAAGTCTCCACTTTCTCAGTGTCTCTATTACCAAATATTTTACCTGCTTGGCTGCCTGGAAGATCTCACCAACGTACCCATGATGAAAGGATCTTCACAACAAGGTACGTACCTAAAACTATCTTCCGCAATTCTTTTTCTCTAAAATGACTTGGTTTCGTGATTTAATCAACTTGAGTTTTTACATTGTTACGTTATTTGTACATATTATGACATGATCTAACAGTCTGTATATTTTTCTTTTTCTGTTTTTTTTTTAACTGTGTTGGTTGGTTTTGAAGATAAGCAAGATAAAGGTGATCAGATGAGGGAAAGCTATAGCAAGGAAGCATGCGACTTTGGTTCGGAAAAGGGTGTCTCTGATGATATAATCCCTCATATTCTCAACTTGTAAGTTTTTCCCCATTGCTTCTCTCTGTAATATAGTGCTGTATGGATTATTGTTCCTAGTGTTACCTTATTTGGTATGACTTGTCTCGTTTGATTTGAAGTATTGCACTTAGACTGAAGCGGGAGGTAGTTAATTTTCGATGAATTTACGATTAGGTAGCATTTCAGAGCCAATTAAGGCAAGCTTTTATATAAAGCCAACAAGTATTAGATGCGTAGTTAAATTCAATATTGGCGATTGATGGAGACTTTAGACTTTGAGTTGGGAGCTACAAAAAACTTGGATGTTTTTATAGAATTTATTGTTGCGAGGGCGATTTTGTTGCCATTTGTTGCAATGTCAATTAGTTCACTTGGTTTTGTTCTGAGAAAATGGCTTTCAAAAATGTTAAGAAGCATGAAATTTTTGTGTTTTCCATAGGCTATAGACCTTTTATTAATGCTTAGCCCGTTAAAATACTGAGTGAGGATCATATAGTTGATGTAAATTTGAGAATGGAATGCCCTAATTATGTGCTAAGATTGTGCTTGGTTATGCATTTGTTATCAATCATTATATTTAGCTTGGAGATGAATCTATGTTTCATTAAAATTGCACTTCATTTTAAATTTCTTCATTTATCAGTTCAAAATCTTCATGAAATTGTTTTGTTGATTGTTTCAGATATGCATCTCGTGCCACATCTCGTGACTTTGAAATTTATGCTACAGACGCCTCCTTTGAAGATCCCCTCATGTGTGCTCACGGGTATGTTTGGTATTTGATATGTTTTTCTAGTGATGTGAAGCCTGGTTTCTAGGCAAATTTGTAACAAGTTCATCAGAGAAATTATGTTCTTTCTTCTCAAGTTTGATATAAGATGGAAGGTGAGATAGGATTGGAAATGCCTTCGCTGAATTTAGCAGCTTCTTCTGTATAACTGTTTTAGGATGTTAACATATGTGGATTCAAAGTAAGAAAACCCACACGAGCACACACATTTAGCGACAGAGCTACAGCTTAAGCTGCGGGTATCTTATCACTGAAATGAAAGCTTTAAAGGAAGAAAGCTTGTTCAATTAGAGCTACATATCTGTCACCTTTTATATTCTGGTGATTTTTGCTAGAATTAGCACCGAGGCATTTAATTTGTCATTAAATTTATGATGGAATGTGCAGGGTGAAGCAGATTAAATCATCATTCTATTCACTTTCTAAGGTAATATTAATTTATCTGCTATTAATTCATTTGCAGCTCCATGCATGTCAAGTATATATTTTAATTTGTTGTTGTAGAATTGATCTTTCAAAATAATTTTGTCAGCAAATAGTAATTTGATATGTTTTTTATATGAATTTCTTTTATTTTTTTTTTTGGCTTTTTTGGTTGAAACAAGACATTGCCTTTTGATTCAATTTTAATCTAGTTTGGCACTTAATAGAACCATATATCAAGTAAACTAGTCTATCAGTTATGATGCCCAGTAATTCTTAAAATCATACAGAGCAATTTTATTAGGAAACTGAAGCTCAAGCTAGGATCAACAGAATAAGCACTTTCATGTGAGATCTCTACCATGTGAAACTTACAGCAATGAGCAATTGCTGTCTGATTTTTAGAGGCATTTTGGTCTTACATGTAATCTTCTTTCTTTTCTGTATTTTTCTCTTGTTGATAATCTGATTCCTTAGGTTAGAATGGATAAAAAGATGCCATTATGCAGGGATTTAAATTTCAAGACCTGATTAATGTTTAACATCTCGAGGACATTCCTACCCGGGTATCAAGAATGTATCACTAATTGACCTATTTTGTTTATTTATTTTCAAATACCTCTCAGGTATTTAGTGAATCAAGAATTGAGGAATACAGTGTCGAGGAAAAAGCAACAGCACAAGGAAAACATGAGGTGTGAATTTCTTGGTTATCTTTGTCATTCTAGTTTGTCATGTTTGGATGTTAATGTAGAAATCTGAGGCTTTCTTTCTCGAGTCTAGATATTGATTGACAACAAACAACATTATGTGTTCTTGGGGAAAAGCATCAATATGATTTCTCTCATCAAGCTGTATATTGAGGATGGGAAAGTTGTTCGCCATGAAGACTGGTATGAACTATATCCCTTATAATTCATCATTTTTGTACTCAAAAGATCCTTCTTGATGTCATTCCAAAATCAACAGTCATTGGTTGAAGGAAACACTCTAGCATGTATTTTTAGATGAGTTAATGAATTGAATATACTAACTCAGGATTGATCTCCTACATGGGTTAGGTGGTGTGGCCTTTAATGTAATCAATACCTTATTCTGTCAATCAACTTTAAAGACAAATGATGAAGGTTCAACTGGGATATTGATTATTGGAGTCCAACCTGTACAGCATATATCAATGTTTATGGCTAGAATATACAGTCACAGTCATAGTCATACACCATTTAGTAATATAACAAATTAAATGGTTTTTAGAATGATGTGAACAAGATTTTTTTCACTGAAGATATATGACTTTAGTTTTAACTTACAAGTTAAATGGTTCTTGAAGTGATGTTAACAAGATTGTATTAAGGAAACAGATTTGAGACTTTCCATGAATGTTGTATTAGACAAGCTTAGTTGGCTCTGGAGTAGTTAGAACCAATTATTAAAAAAATTAAAGGCACGCCTCAAGTGTAATGTCCAAGGCTTTCACAACCTTGAAAGGTGGAAGGCCTCTCATGCCACAAGCAGGTCTATAATGAACTATCCCTATTTTGAGTTGAAATATTTTCATATATTTTCTTACGGACCATGTACTACAAGCTGGATGTGTACGTTATTATTTTCATTTTGCTTCAGTATGGTTATGTCAAAATTCTGTAAAACTGAGTGCAGGTGGGACAAGAAGCCAATCAGGAATAGAGAAACAAGTGCAATCGCATTAGTTGGCCGTTTAAAGGAAATAGTTCGCAGGGGATCGATGCTTGTTACCCATGCTATGATGGGGCTTGGGAAGGATCCGACCAAGTAAATTGCTCTTAAATCAAAATCATAAATTATGTTTCTTTTGCTCAAGTGCCAATGCTTTTAATCTTTGTATTATTATATGTTTCTTGCTTATAGATGTTTCAATCTGTTTAAGCTTTTAGATGAATGAAATTGCTTGTAGTCACCACGTCTAAAAGATATTTATAGTCTGTTCAAATTTGTGAGTAGCCTTAATCCTTTGTGCAAAAGTATTATGTTTCAAAATATTGTATAGTATAAAAAGTTGAATAAATTAGCTGGTTCAAAGCTTAATCCGTAATGCAATTCTAATTAGTTATGACGTCAAGCTCATCCCTTGTGCAAGAGAGTTCGCAGGGAGAATCAGAAAGCCTGTATATCCTTAGTGGCCTTCTTGTATTAAACCTTTTTAAAGAGGTTTTGACTAGTTGAATATTTGATTTTATGGTTACAAATATTGGAACATACCATTATGTCAACGCTTAATCTCTAACCATTTATAGGTTTCTTTTTTTTTTTTTTTTTAACTTACAAATGAGGTGAGAAGGGACTTGCGTTTGAGGTAGTGTTTTGTGATGATCAAATCGATTGAAGGTTACCGGTAGGGCTGTACATGAGTTGGGTAGATTTTGTATAAATCCAATCCAATCCAACTACAATTAGACATTATCAAAATTAACTATCAAACTAATATAATTCATATCCATCTAAGAAATATAAGTTGGGTCAATTACTGAATTGGAATGGTTTTTAATTTAAATTCTTTATTGAGTTTTACATTATCTGGTCTTATTGATACTAATTCAATTTTTTCAACTTATACTTTTATTCACTAAATAAAATTACACATATATATCACGTTTATAAATCCATTTATATGATATATATATTTTTTTCTATAATTTTTTTAATAATTTTTTTTTTCTTTTTAATGTACAAATTATCTAGATAAGATATTACAATGTACTAATATTATCCGTTACTAAAAAAAATCAATAAATCACCATAATATTCAAATTAATATAAATTGCATATCATCAAAAACACTTCCATCATTATTTTACATCATTAATATTTTTTTAATATTAATGACATCATACTTAAAATAAAATATTATAAAGGTTTAAAATTATTCAAAAAGAAAAATTAATATTTGCTTTGAATTTAAAAATAATAAGATAATGGTCAATCTTATCTTTCTTCAAACTCCATTTAATAAGTGCAAAATATTTCTAAAGGTAATATATGAGCACTATACTTTTAAGAAAGAAATTATAATAGATGCAATTAATTAGACTACAACTAAGTAATTCTACTATAGCATAAAAGAGTAATTTTTGTTGCAATAATCAAAGTATCATTCACTACAAATCCCTTGATCATGTAGATCACTTAAAAACATGAAACTTGAATATCTCTAGAAAGAATCTAGGTTACTGAACTATTGGCTATCTGCACAAAAAAGTTCAACATTTGATAAGTAAAAGTAAAGAATGAAGTAATGCACCATTTAAATCATTTTATCAATATATTACTAAATAGAATAGAGAGGAACTTGTATCAAATATGTTCTAAATTATGATGCTATTTCTCCGTTGCATGTAGATATAATCTTTGAAATTATGAAAAGAAAAGAATATAAATAATTGTAAATATATAAAAAAAAAAATTCAAAAAGTTCTGTAGAAAAAGCCCTGATAAAACCTCTTTAAATGATAGGTTGATTTAATAAATCCCTTAAGACAATGACATGAACAATAAAATCACACTGCATTCATCGCCTTTCATATCCCCTACCTAAACCCTGCTACCTCTGAACAATAAAAGCCAAGCCAAAAATGGCTTTAACTAAATAAAATAAAATTTAGTAAAAGCAAAAATCAGAAAACATTACCATGCGAAAGAAAAAATTAACTCATGGGAAAAGCCAAAAAGAAAAATATAAATACAGTAACATCCCACAAAACATATTCCACCATTATAAGATTAATAAAATGATAACAATATAGCCAATCATGTATAGTCTCTCGATGTTTTTAGACTCTAAGCTACAAAGTGCGCAGACTGATCAAAGTAATAAAAGAAACTTAAAAAAGAATAGAAAAATAATGCATCAGAAAATATTAGCTGACTTTATGAAAATGTTTGTTAAAGAATTTTTCTGCAATCTATTGAATTCAATCGTACTAATGTAAAATGCTACAGTTTAAAGCCTCTCCATACCTGAAATGAAGAAACAACGATAGCAGCAAAGAGCGACCAACAATGGCAGTGAAGAGAGAGTGGCAATCGGTAGAAAGAGTGGCAATGGCTATGAAAGTGAGTGGGGATTAGTTATCCCTCAATTTCACTTGTGAAATTTTAGAATTTCAAAACCCTAATTTAAATTATGGGGCTTTTAGTTTAAAATCTTAAACCAACTTGTAATCCAAAAACTCATAAATTTAGACTTGACCTAATAAGTTTATAAGTTAAATTTAAATCCAATTTACCAACCAAACTAAATAATTTAAAATATTTCATTTTATGGTTTGGATTTGGATTGGGTTGGTTAATTAGGTTGGGTTGGATGTTGAATGAACAACCCTAGTTACCAGTCTAACAAACCTTTCTATCCTAAAATTTTTATCCAGCTGGTTCGATTAGTAAAATTCGCTTAAAGACCAATTTATCCTTTTTTTTTTTTTAATGCTGTAAAATGATCTCATTTATTATAAATTTTGTCCACTTTTGCAATGGTTTCTCAAATCTATTTTTCTAAATTTATTATTCTAGTTTATCACTTTTTTAATTTGATTTAAATATCATTTTTCAAATTTGTTTATCCTTTTTTTTTTCATTTTAACTTAAATATATTTAAAATTAATTAGGCATGAACCAAAGATGGTATAATCTATAAATCTGATAAATTTTATGCATATAAAAAATCACTTTTTTAATTTGACTTAAATATATTTAAGATTTATTAGACATGCACGAAAGTGATAAGTTTTATGCTTATAAAGAATCACTTTTTTAATTTAACTTAAATATATTCAAAACTAATTAGACATACATGAAAATTGGTATATCTATAACTTTTTCAATTTGAATTAAATACATTTAAAATTAATTAGACGTGCACTAAAAATGATTTGATATACGGGGATATATAAATAGTAAATATTATGCGGACATATAAACGTGGCAAATATTATATCTATGGCATATATACGTGGTAAATATTATGCCTGTAAAGAATCTAATATCACCAAGGTCTAAATGCACAACTTGAGTTATAATTGAAAAAAAAAAAAAAAAACAAATTGAAGAATATAGATCTCTATTTTTCAATAGAAACGTTGCCGTTGTTAGTTTCGTAAAAATGTTGCTGGAGAGTTCCATCAATCATGCAGTAATGGACTAGGATTATTTCTCCCTCCTCATGACAATACCCAACCAGAAATAAAATACCGGATGCACATGACGGAGTTGAGATAGCATCTCAATCTCTGTTTTGTATTCTTGGAACCTTGTATGGACTCTAGATTCAAGCGTTTGATTGCGACGACCATGGCTCCATTGTCTATTTCTCCTTTGTAAACATTGCCAAAAATATCTCTTAGAATGATCAGACTCTCATTGAAGTTACTTCTTACTGCTTTAATCTCTCGACCGATGAGAAATGACGGTACAGAGGATGTTTGGTTCAGAGAATTGATGCAGCTGATAGTTGTTTTTTACTGAACAGTTATATTAAAGTGTTTGATAAAAACTTAAAAAACAAATGTTGATAGCTAATTTAGTCTCAATCAACTGCTGATTGTATCAGCTCTATTTTGATATTTTTTATCAGCTAATAGCTAATTTGATTTTTTTTATTTATTTGAATACTATTATCCTTATTAAAACTTATTAACAATAATTTACTATAAGTTGATCTCATATAACTACATTTTTATATTTTATAATAAAATAATTATTATTTTAAAATTATCCTTAACATTTAAATAATTATAATATTTATAATTATAGTATTTGAAATTAAAAATTGTTATTAATAGAATTTAAATTAAAATTTCTACTTTAAAAATAATTTTATAATTTTTTTAATAATAAATACAATTGAGTTAAAGAAAATTAACTTTAATATTTTTAATTATTATAAGTTATTTTTATTAATTTGTATCATCGAATATATATAATAAGATAAAATATGTTTAACGATAAATTATACTATCAATGGTCATTTAACATACTAATAGCAACCGTTAATAAAATTTTATCAAATGGTTTAATTTATCAACTATCAACTACCAGCTATCAGCTACCATCTATCAACCACCCACTCCCAATTGTATTAATCAGCCGAACCAAACAGGCTCATAATTCTAATTTCAATGAAGAAGCCTTCGTCCTTGTTGGCTGCCCTTTGGAAGAATTTATCCGCCAGAACCAGGTTTATGGTTCTTCCTCTTTCTTAATCACCATATTACTATGAAAGCCAACAAAGAAAGTATTATTAGACTTGTTGATTATTGGCAATGCTTGAATCAAACTTCAGGTGTTGATGGATTCATCTTCTTCAATCGTTTTCTTTTAATTACAAATCAAGCTCCAAACAAGGCGTTTAGAGGTTGAAGATGTTGGATTTGTAGGCATATTGTACACACCACATCATTGTTGGGCATGCGCCTAATTAGGTTTAGGTATATATAAATCAAATCAAAATGACAAATTTAAAGAGTTAGATATATTTTAGAAAATAGACAAAATTCATGGTAGATGAGATCAATTTACCTTTTAAAGCTCATCAAATAGGATTGACTATCAGTTTTTAGTCCAAACAGTTGAATTGGCTGGTCTAATCAGATTTTAGAAATATCGGTTTAAATATGTAATTATTACTAAACTAAATCTATGGTTACTATTTATAGTTCTTTTTTTCATTCTAGCTAAATATTGTCATTTTATGAGTAAAATTTGCATAACTGTCTAAGGAGTGAATTTATTATTATTTTATGGAAAACTTAAGCAAGTTTTGCTGTGGAAAACTGAAGCTGTTTTCTAGAAAATTCTTCTAACAAAATAAAAGAGTAGAGTTCCAGATTCAGTTAACGTAATTTTTCAAGACTGAAAATTAGAAAAGCATTTTTCAATTCTCCATATTTATATGAGTACAGAAAACATTATTTTTGATATTTTCTATTTAGAAAATACGAAGCCATATAGTGATGGGTTCCACTATTACTTTTTATTTTATTTATCTAAATTGATACATATCTCTTTCTTTTTAAAAGGCCCTTATCTGATTTTTTTTTTAAAAAAATTTGAATTAGAAAAAATAAAAAATGAGAATCACAATGAAAAGAATTCTCCAAAACTAAACAAACCTTATGTGTTTTAAATTTAAAGATTGTGGTATCATTCATTAATATTTTACGATTGAATGTTCTACTAGTAATATGGAACTTAAATTTTTACCATTCCCTCCATAACCTATTCTTAAAATCCCAAAACACAAATATATGTGGAATTAATGTGCTAATGGAAAAGGAAAGAAAGTGGAGAGTTGTTTTTTTTTTCTTAAAAAAAAAGAATAAAGTTGAATTTGGATACCAATCTTATTATCTGGGTTGAATTTAGTTCTAACCTAAGTTTATGGATTTTTATTTCAAAATTTTGCATATTTATTTTAAATTAGTTTTATTATGGAATAAGATGAGAAAGTGTGATTCCTCTCTTTTGATAAATAAAAAATAATTTTTAAAATTATAATAAATTAACAATAATTTTATTTTTAGTACAATTAATATAATTTCCTTTGATTGATTTTTATTTAAAATATCATGTTTATTATTAATTTAATTTTTAAAATCAGTATTTTTAATATCTTATTCTATCCATTCTCATTTTCTCTAAAATAGGGTAATTTAAGCAAAATATGTAAATATTTGGACTAAAAGATTGAAAAATCTAGAAAAAAAGTGCAGGTGGCGGTATTGGGCATATGCACCCAAATATCTTTAGTGACTACAGCACTGCAAGGCTTGACAACCTAAAAGGAACACGCTAAATAATCACAGAGACTAGCACAAAGATTTTGGAGTTGCCATCCGGACAATTCACCAAGACACTTTTACTAATTGAGTGGTTTTTCTCGATTCCATAAGTATGTTTCGCCACATCTAGAGATGGATTCGAAGAACAATTTCCTTGTATGCGTATCTTTATCTTTAATTTTATTGTTTAATGAGTTATTCCCTATAAATATGACAAATATAATCTCTACAGTGAAACATTACAGCATGTGAGGTCCACCTAAGTCTAGCTCATTTTATTAAGCACAATTCCCATTGTGATGTTTAAACCTAATTAGCTATCTAATTATGTAAAAGGCTCGTCTAGTCTAACCCAATTACAAGTTATGTATTTAATTACCAGCCTTAAACCTAAAATGGACTACTTTTTATATTAAGGCCCAATTGGATAATTCTTATTCTAATATGATCCCATTAATTAATTAAAACCATGATAAAAAATTTACTAAGTCTACATGAATTTTAATTTAGGCCCATTTTACCATCTTTTAACTCAATCGACTATAATTTTCATGTCCAGTCTAGTTTTAAAGCCTAACGTCTATGTGTCTAGTTTTAATTAGGCAATCAGATAACAAATATTTAGCATACATCCAAAATAAAATCAAAATCAAAATGCAAGAAATTAAATCTAGCTATTACAACCCTCCTACAAAAAAAAAAAACATAAAAAAGTGACAATGCATAAAAAATATCAGAAATAGCATAAAATCCGAAAATAGGACAAAATTGATGAAGAGTTGATTGACCTAGGTCACAGAGTCGAGCGGCCCTGCATAGAGCCGATTTGCTCTAGGGCTTAGTTAGGGTCGGTTCTATACTTTTCTTCGATCCTTTCGCTCAAAAACCGATTTAACATACACTAAAGACAAAATATAATTAAAAACTCAAAAAAATAAATAAAAGATAAAAACCGAATTAAACTATACCAGAATATATAAAAAATAATGCAAATATTAAAAAAGACAAACTAACAAAAGACAAAGATTTCACATAGCAGATTCTAGATTTGAACATGTAACCTTAAAAATGACGCGATCATATAATTATATGAGAAAAACATAAATATACATGTTACTCTAATCATCAGATTCAAGATCCAATATAAAACATGTTATCAAATTTAAAGCCAAACATATATTATATTATTAGATTCAAAATCCAGCACCACAGAAGCATATTGATTCATAAAATACTAAATCTAATAATGTAAATCATACAAAACAACCAAAAACCAACCTAATCATGTTTCTAAAATTACAAAATTAAAGAACCAGTAAAGAAGAAGGAGATGCTGATGATACTGGATATGGAGAACTCTCAGGTTGTCACCGTAGAGTACTGATCTGCGAGTCTATGGAGATGATGAGGTAGTGGAATTAAAGATTGGAGGAGGATCTAGTGTTTCTTGGGCTTGATTATGTGTTTTTGGTGAATAGAAATCTTATATTGTTCTTTAAAGAAACTTTCCTAATTTTATTTTTTCTTAGTGACTTGCCTCTTAATTACCTAAAAACTCACTACTTAATAAATGAATATCAACTTAAGTGTAGTTAGTAGCCAACCTAGACGTAGAATATCATTTTCTATTTATAGTAGTAGGGTTTTAGAAAACCCTAAAGGAGCAAATAAACTTTGATTTTTAAATTTAGAAAGGAACGATTATTTTCCTTTATCAGATGATTTAATTTAAATTAATATCCAATAAAATCAAATCTTTTAAAATAAAATCTTTAAAATCTTAATAATTATCATTAAAAATCTTTTAGAAGCCTATTTTTTAAACCAATTTTGACATTTTTAAGTCAAAATACACATAAAATAGCATCGAATTGGAAAATAAGCTAATCGGGATTGTGTAGAGTCGGTCGACTCTACACAGAGCCGATTCAGCTCTATGCTAACCTGATAGGCTGTACGCAAAGTCGATTGGCTTAAAGAGCGAAAATTTCTTGAAAACTTTTACGTTTTAGTTCCTAGACTTGTAAAACTGTCGTTTCACCTCTCAAATTTAATTTTTATGCCAATTGTATCTAAATTGATTCTAGAAAAGTAATTTTGATTCAATTATTCTCAACCCTAACTGAGATTCGCCCGTTCTCAACGTCCCGTGACTCGAGAAAGGCAGTAACTTTCATCATCGGATTTTTCGTAATTCTCCCGATATATGAATCTGAAAAATGGATGCTGACAGTTGCCCCCGGTTTGTCAAAATTTATAAGCACATATGTGATTAAATGAGATTAAGACAAATCATAATGTCAAGGATGTGGCAAAAGGATATGATAATGAGCTGCGGAAGCCACACTTTGTAAAGCACCAAACACAGTTTGAGCAAGCTGCGGCAACTATCCTTCCCGAAGGCACAAATTTACGTTGCTTCCGAAAACACCTGATTAAAATACATATCTTAGCAAATACAACCATATCAAGAGCCTCCAACTGATAAAAGAACCACTCCCTAAACGTATACCCACCTCCTGAACTAACATGGAAACTAGTCGCACTCATGCACACCTTTGCATAATCACAACAAACTAAGACATGATAAGCAGTTTGCTGTCAATACAGTTTCATTTGGTGCCCCACAAACTACACAAATATTCTCCACTTGCAAACCACGATACTGCAGCTTATTTCTCATCGGTAAGCAATCTCGACAAGCCTGCCAAAGCATTGATTTCAGCCTAGTTGGTAATTTTAAATTCCAAAACTTTATCCACTAACCAGGAACCCGATCCTCCACTGTCGCATAAATTGAATCTGTA
The DNA here is from genome assembly GCF_019578655.1 of Ricinus communis. Classification (NCBI taxonomy): domain Eukaryota; kingdom Viridiplantae; phylum Streptophyta; class Magnoliopsida; order Malpighiales; family Euphorbiaceae; genus Ricinus; species Ricinus communis. The sequence goes on along the minus strand of NC_063261.1, from coordinate 578,671 downwards.
ATCATCTTATAGCCAGTGTTAACCGAAGACAACCCATTTTTTGTTATATACTCATTAGGGCTACCAAAATGGACCTTGTAAATTCAATAAAGATAGCGCATAGTCTCATGCAATTTTCTTTTTAAATATAAAAAGAAAAAAATAGTTCAACCTTGAATCTTGAATCTTATTTTAAGCAATGATGTTGATAATATGCTGTAAAATAAAGAATAAGAATAAAAAGTATTATAAATAAAGAATAAAAATAAAGAGAGAAGAGAGAGTAATTGTTTTATAAGTATATGTATATATACATGTGTGTCCTTACATTGATTATTATATCTATTTATAGGTGTAAAGGATTACAACGATAGAGTTCTATTTACATAAGAAAATTTATCAATTGACATAATAATAGCCATAACATTTTAATATTATCATTAACAATTTATATATATTTAATAATTTTTTATATAAGTGGATTAAATTTAAATATAAATTTAAAAATTTAATTTTCATTAAACTAATATTTTCTGAAAAGTTGAATCAGTTCAGACTATTTGATTTAAGTTCTCGGCTAGATTAACTTCAATCAAGATTGAACCTTAAATGGCACCTCTCTTATATTGTTCCAAACCGGTTCATGAATTGGAATTGTTGACCAGAGCTGATTCCAAATTTAATTGGTTCTGTTCAATTCATTTGGCAGCTCATACAGACCCATGGCCAAGCCTACGTTGAATGATCCAAAATCTTTATTCACGTGAATATAAGCTACCAAATCCAATCAACCCAGCATTTTCACACACGAACATCATTATATGCTCTGAAATTTCTGATTTCCTACATGGAGAGTTTGGAGCGTACATCCATTTGAAGACCATTATTTGCAACAAACAAGGCAGTCTCAGGTCATATGTGGTCCTAACCGGGGCTTATTTTAGTAACTCTTTAATAATATAAATAATGCTTTCTAAAAAAGCATTTAAAGAATATTCTTTTATTCTTTAATATATAAAATTATTAATTAAAATTTTCTAGTCACATTTAGAAAAAAGACAATCTTTCTTAGCTGATAATTTAGAGTATTTCTTAATATTATTTTACTTAAAAACATAAAAAAAAAAAAAACTGTAACACCTAATTTATGCTCTTCTAATTGCATTTTTTCTATGTATATAAAATATTACCGAGCTATCAATTTACATGAAAAAACTAACAATGCAAATCAAATCCAAACATACAAAAAAAAAACCCTTAGACTCTTAAATATTAAAATTAAGCTTAAATTCTAAAAACTCTAAACGAAAAAGACCTCTGTATCTTTTCTTTGACACTTCCGTACAAATTTGAAGACTCTAAAATATTTAAAATCAGTTTAAAGTCTAAAAGATTCAGACAGAAAAGAGTTTAAATTTCAGTTTTCTCATATATATATATTTGGAGAAATTACATAAAATAACTAATTTTTTAAAATAATATTATTTATACAATGAGATTTTTTTAAAAAAATATGCACAACCTATATTTTTAAAAATACTGTAAATTTTTATTTTTTTCTTTTTTTATGGAACTGTGTACAAGAAAGCTATATTCTCCCTTTTTTTTTAATTCCTCTTCATCATAATTTTATTTCATCAATTTTCTCTCGCTTCTCCACTTTTTTCATAAGATAATTATCAACACTTTTAGATAGTAATTGAGAGATGTAATAGTAATCACCAACACTTTTACTTTAGCGATGCTTGCTCCTTCCTCAGCCGCCTCTTCTTCAGCAAAGACAACCACTCCTTCTCTCATGTCATGTATTATTTTAAGAATCTAATTTTTATTGTTTATTTATTTTCTTTTCTTTTTCTGTATGATTTTCATATGGGCATTGAGGTGTTTCTATCTAAAAAATTTTAATTGTATGATTATTTGACTTTGATTTATTGGTGTTTGATTCAAATTTTATATTGTGTTACTGTTAAATAAAATATGAATACATGTATTGATAAGCATAATAATATTTTGGATGTCTTAAAAGTAAAACTATTCGGAGGAGAAAAATGTAAAACTTGCTGCCATTGAGTTTTGTGATTACGCTAGTGTTTGGTGGCATCAATTGTGTAGGGAAAGGAGACGAAATGGAGAAAGACCCGTAGGGTCATGGATGGAGATGAAACGCTTCATGAGGAAGAGGTTCATTCCTAACTATTACTATAGAGATTTGCATCAACGATTGCAAACTCTAAGGCAATGAACCATGAGTGTGGAGGAGTACCACAAAGAAATGGAAATGGCTATGATTAAAGCAAATATGGAGGAGGATAGAGAGGCCACCGTGGCAAGATTCTTGAATGGTTTAAACAAGAATATTGCTGATCTTGTGGAGTTGCAACATTATGTGGAGCTTGAGGACATGGTGAATGTGGCCATGAAAATTGAAAGGCAACTCAAGCGAAAAGGTGCAAGTAAGTTTGATTCTAAACTTAATTCGAGTTCTAGTTCTTCTAATTGGAAATCGAATTGGAGTAAAAATGATGATAAATTTGCTAAGCCTAAAGTGGATGAGAATAAGAATAAAAATGAAATAGGCAGCAAAAATAAAGTTGAGAATCAAGCTAATCAATCTATAAGCTTGAAGTGTTTTAAGTGTCTTGGACATGGTCATTATGCACATGATTGCCCTAATAAGAGGACCATGATTGTTAGAGATGGAATTGTTGAATATGAAAGTGAAAATGAAAATGATGATGAGAATGATGACATGCCAACTTTAGAGGATGTTAGTGATGTTGAGTATGCTAAAGGGGATGTGTTAGTAGTACAATGCACACTTAGTTTGCAATGTAAACACGATGAACATGGAGAGCAGCGTGAGAATTTGTTTCATACTCATTGTTTAATTGCTAATAATTTGTGTAACATGATTGTTGATAGCAGAAGTTGTACTAATGTTGCTAGTACTTTGCTTGTGGAGAAATTGAAATTACCAACTACCAAACACCCAAGGCCTTACAAGTTGCAATGGTTGAATGATAGTGGTGTTGTGAAGGTAAATAAATAAGTGCTAATTTCTTTTTCCATTGGGAGATATAAGGATGAGGTGCTTTGTGATGTGGTTCCCATGTATGCCGGACATGTTTTATTGGGAAGACCTTGGCAATATGATAGGCGTGTGATTTATGATGGGTTCAAGAATCGATATTCCTTGACTATTGATGGACAAAAGTTCAATCTTGGACCATTACCTCCCAAGGCCATTTTTGATGATCAAGTGAGAATTAAACAACAATATGAAGAGCTTGAATCTTCATATGGGGAATATCAGGGGAGGGAGCAAGAAATAGTGAAAAAAGAAAAAGGTGAGGTAAGTGGTAAAAGTGAGTGTAATGGGAAACACAAGGTGAGAGAAAATAAGGGAGATGAGAGTGAAAGAAAGATGAATGTGTATGCAAAGCCAAGTGATGTGAGGAGAACACTAACCTTGAGGCAGCCCTTACTTATACTCATGTACAAGGAAGTTTTGATGATTTCTAATGATCTTAATAAGAATTTGCCTAGTATTGTTCTTGAGCTTTTGCAGGAATATGAAGAGCTATTTCCCGAAGATGTGCCTAAAGGATTACTACCAATTCGAGGAATTGAACATCAAATTGATTTCATTCCAGGTGCAAGCATACCTAATAAGCCAGCATATAGATGCAAACCCGAGGAGACAAAAGAAATCCAAAGGCAAGTGAGTGAGCTTATGGATAAGGGGTACGTAAGAGAAAGCATGAGTCCTTGTGCGGTTCCTGTAATTTTAGTGCCTAAGAAAGATGGTTCATGGAGGATGTGTGTTGATTTTCGTGCCGTCAATAAAATAACGGTAAAGTATCGCCATCCTATACCTAGGCTAGATGACATGTTGGATGAATTGCACGGTGCTTGTGTGTTTTCTAAAGTGGATTTAAAATCTGGATATCATCAAATAAGAATGCATGAGGGTGATGAATGGAAAACCGCTTTCAAAACAAAACATGGATTATATGAGTGGTTAGTCATGCCGTTTGGTTTAACTAATGCTCCAAGTACTTTTATGCGATTGATGAATCATGTTTTACGCGCTTTCATTGGAAAGTTTGTAGTGGTTTATTTTGATGATATTCTTGTGTATAGCAAATCTTTAGATGAGCATGTAATACACTTAAAGCTGGTTTTTGATGTGTTAAGGCAAGAGACATTATATGCTAATCTTAAGAAATGCACTTTTTGCACTAATGAAATTACTTTTCTTGGATATATTGTTAATGACAAGGGAATTCATGTTGATCAAGAAAAAGTAAAAGTAATTAGAGAGTGGACAAAACCTACTAGTGTGCATGATGTTAGGAGTTTTCATGGTCTTGCTAGCTTCTATAGGAGATTCATTAAGGATTTCTCTACAATTACTGCACCTTTAACTGAATGCATTAAAAAGAATGTGGGTTTCAAATGAGGAAAAGAACAAGATGATGCTTTTAACTTGCTAAAAGAAAAACTTAGTTCAGCACCTTTACTTGCTTTGCCTGACTTTGCTAAAACCTTTGAGGTTAAATGTGATGCAAGTGGAATAGGTATTAGTGGAGTCTTGATGCAAGAAGGAAGACCAATTGCGTTCTTTAGTGAGAAGCTAAGTGGAGCAAGTCTAAACTACCCAACTTATGACAAAGAGTTTTATGCTTTGGTAAGAGTTTTAGAGACATGGCAGCATTATCTTTGGTATAAGGAATTCATTATACACACCGACCATGAGTCTTTGAAATATCTCAAAGGACAAGGGAAGCTAAGCCGTAGGCATGCTAAATGGGTGGAATTTATTGAATCCTTTCCATACATCATCAAGTACAAACAAGGTAAAGAGAATGTTGTTGCCGATGCTCTATCTAGAAGGTATGCTCTAATTTCTACACTTAATGCAAAATTATTGGGTTTTGAGTTCATTAAGGAATTATATAATTCAGACCATGATTTTGCTAATGTATATGGGGCATGTGAGAGAGAGGGGGTTTGACAAGTTCTATAGACATGATGGTTTTCTTTTTAAAGAAAATAAGTTATGTGTGCCTCAATCTTCAAAGAAATTGTAAGATTGCATGGGGTTCCAAGGACAATTGTCAGTGATAGAGATGTCAAGTTCCTTAGCCACTTTTGGAAGACACTTTGGAGCAAGATGGGAACAAAGCTTCTATTCTCAACAACTTGTCATCCACAAACGGATGGACAAACGGAGGTGATGAAGTTGACAATGAGGCTGATTCGAGGACGAATCCTTACGAGGAGAGAGGGAATGATGCAATAAAGACAAGAATTACAAATAATCCTTTAAGCTTTCAAGGAGGTCTAATGACAAGTTCCAAGTCCAAAAGGATGCAAAAAGCTTTGTTGGGCTTAATTAAAGACATTTGGAGTGTTCAAACATAACAAGGCTCAGTCTAAGATTTAGGATTGCAAAAAGGATCCAAAATCATCAATTTAGTGCAATAAGTTTGGGCTGAACTCATAGGTCCAATAAGATTCATTTGAAGCCTTTTTTTTATTTTCATTTTATTAGGTTTTTCTTAAGTTATGGTGTGATTAGTTGTCTTTTAGAGTTACAAAATAGATGCACATAATTAGTCATAATTTGGAGTTATAAAATGGATGCACATAATTAGTTGTCATTTGGGAGTTACAAAAATGAGTGACATCAATGTAAAAACAACCACTTTTAATAAGTTTTAAGGGGAATTAAAGGAAAAAACGTGGAGAAGCTCAAAAGACATCCATTTAGGTTTCTTTGTCTTGTTTTGGCTATAAATATCAAAGCCAAATCCATTTGTAAAGACAGAATTTTGAATGATAATCTTTGTTTGCTCTTTGTGAGTGTTTTTCCTTAAGTTCTTGCATGAACTTTGAACTTATCAAACTATTTTTAGTTTGTGGCATTCTCTAACCAAAATCTTGTGTTTGATTCATAACTTATCAAATCATACTTGGTTTGTGGCGTTTGGAGTTGAATTCAAGTGCTAGTTTTATTGTTGGAACTAGTTTTTCCTATCTTCACTTGAGGAGATCCTTGGGTTTTGGAATCATCTTGATTGGAGGGTATTTTCTTGCATTCCATATGTATCATAACTCATTAGTTATTGGGGTGTGTGGTTGCTAAGATGATGATTTCCTATCAACCTAGGTTGGTGATTAATTACAAACCATTGAATAAAGCTCTAAAGTGGATTAGATACCCCATTCCAAACAAAAAAGATCTTATCTGAAAGCTTCAATCTACTTTTATTTTTTCAAAGTTTGATATGAAATCGGGATTTTGGCAAATTCAGATTCATCCTAAAAACAGGTATAAAACTGCTTTTACATAGATGAATATATAGAAAAGCAAAATTTTTAAAGCATTTTAACTATTGAGGAAGGATTCTATACAGAAAGCCCCTCAAAACTGATTTCAAAATTTTCCCTCCAGGATGGTATTTCAAGCCCTGGAATATATCAAAGCCTCAATCTTACTACCAGTCTATCCTTGAGGTAACTGGTTCTGCAAAGTTTAAACACTTCAAAAAGCACAAAGACCATAAAGATCCTGCATATTTCACATGCATCATATAAAGAATCCTCCATCCTTCAGATTGGGGAATGGATTTACATTCATCAAGATCTTTTCCAACTTCCCTCCAAAGAACCTACCCATCAAGCTTAAACACTTCTTTCAACTATTGGGATTACCAACAAGCTTGGTTTAATACCTTTCTTCTTCAAAACGAAGGACAAAGCCATTCTTGGCTTTTTTACTTTGACACAAGCTCAATCCAAACTTCAAAGATCCCATATTAGTTTAAACAATGGTGGAATTTTTATGGAAATGTTCCTGAGACCATAATTTCAGAAGTTCTACCTCTGTTTAATCTATTCAAAGCCAGTGATAAAACAAACAAAATAGAAAGACGTTTTCCCCCTTTACTTCTATTTTGTTCAAATTTTTTTCTCCCTTGGGTATGTGTATGGTATTTCCATTTCAACCAAGCAGTAGATGGAGAAATCATCCTTGCCCGAAGATTCAAAGTCAAATGGTGGGATAAATTTAACCACCAAGAAAAATTATCTCTAAAGATGGTACAAAGTTTTCTTTCAAAGAATAGCTTCTTGCCACCTCCGAAAGAACAGACCACTTTCCTGGCACAGAAGTCCTTCATTATTCCAAAGCTAGCGGCGGCTCAAACAGAAGAAGATTTCTTACAACTGATCAAACAGTTGTCGGAAACCGCCTCTTCCAAAGGAAAATCTAAAGCTTCATCTTCCTCTTCTAGTACCAGCTCAGCAGCAATAGATCTAGATGGTGACTCGAACGAAGATGACTGTTTTGGGATATTCAAGCCCATCAAATAACATCTTTGTAAAGCCCTTGGGTTGAAAACCAGAAATGGCAGCCCAAAATATTTATGTAATGGGCCAAATGCCCAATAATAATAATAATAATAATAAGTCATTTAAAAGAAAAGAGAAAAGATAAAAGACTCTGCACCTTTACTTTTTTAAAGTAAATGATTCCTCAAGCGTGGCAGACAACTTCTGCAAAAGTCATGGAGCCTCTCACTCCATTATCAAAAGCATCCAAAAGACATGGAGCCCCTCGTTCCACTATGAAGAGCATCCAAAGCATCAATTATGAGGCTTGAAGGCTGAAGACCTTTATAAATAGAGGAGTTTTCCAAAGAAGAAGGCAGACTGAAAAATACCAAGAAACTCTTGTATTCTTCAAGTCATACCATTAGAAATATAGTGAGAAAAGAGAGTGTGAGAGTAAGAGCGAGAAACCATTTTCCTCTTGTATTCATCAACTCTTGTAAGTTATATTTCTTTTGTTCAAAGCTTTCATTTTAAAGCTTTTATTTTAAAGTTTGTATATTTGTTCATCCATTAATAAAATTTTATCATCCTTCTTTCCATATTTATTTGAGAAAAGAGAGTGTGAGAGTAAGAGCGAGAAACCATTTTCCTCTTGTATTCATCAACTCTTGTAAGTTATATTTCTTTTGTTCAAAGCTTTCATTTTAAAGCTTTTATTTCAAAGTTTGTATATTTGTTCATCCATTAATAAAATTTTATCATCCTTCTTTTCATATTTTTCAAATCAACAAAAAACTTTTACATGAAGATTTCTATTCAAATAAAACCCATTCTAAAAAATTTTGGTTTTTTAAGCATTTTTCATAAGAAAAAGACAGTATTCAAGAGAGATACTATCAATTTCGCATAAAAAACAAGATCCAAATCAAATTTTTTGATTGGTTTCAGATTTATTATATATATATATATATATATATATATATATATATATATATATATCATGACCCAATATGTAGGCCTGTGACCGGCGCTAGGGAATGAGTAGGCGTGATGCCACCGAAACCCGTAGCAAGCCTAACTAATCAAAACTCAATTAAAATATAATTCTATCCAATATCCAATATTTCATTTACTAATATTCATCCACACAATTACAACAGAATTTATACCGATTCATCAACAATAATAAAGTTAATACATTAATAGGTTATTCATCAAATCGAATAAAAATAATAAATCTGAATGCAAATACTGCGAAGGATCTAGAAATTTAAGTAATTAAGAATAAAGAAAAAATAGTTACGTTAAGCTCAAGGAAGAAAAGAGTTGGGCTGCCAAAATGAGAGAAACTGTAGACAACCTAATTGTCACTTGAAAAATTTAATTTGAGACTGTTAGTCTCAAGAGTGAGTTAAAATCAAAGAATCCAAAACAAACACAATCATCAATATAAAATAATTATTTAAATAAATATAAACTATCATGAATGAGTTAAAATCAAAGAATCCAAAACAAACACAATCATCAATATAAAATAATTATTTAAATAAATATAAACTATCATGAATTAATTAAAATGCATGTCAGGTCATATATAAGAAAAATTAATTTAATAAATACAGGACGAGAACATCAGTAGAACCCTATATTCCAATTCTATCAGCCAATCGACTCTCTTATTTCTAATAAGACTGGCGCCCAGAGAGCACAGCTCGACCAGGGTCCTTAAATCCAGTCTCGTCACTTAATTACCAATACAGCCAGCGTCTAGAGAGACATGCTCGATCAGGGTCCTTTCTACCGGCGAATCATAATTTTTGTAAGCCTAGAGAGCGATGCTCGACCAGGGCACATCACATAAATATTCTCCTATTATGTGTCTCTGATTTATACCGGTGCGCGCGGGGTCCTAATACAACTCATCAAGTGGTATATTTTATTGCCGTCTCATTCCGAGTTACAGTACAATCTTAGCATCAATAATATTAAAATAACATAAATCATCCACAATCATAAAATTACTTAATTTAATATTAAATACTAAATTGAATAGCATCTGTCTAAATGAAGTTATGGTTATATTCAATATTCATAGCAAATATAATAATAGTGATAAAAATAGTGCCAATTAAGATAATAATAATATTAATAATAATGATGATGATAATAATAAAAAATAATAATAATAATAATTAAATAACATTGTATTAAATAGTGACATAACATATGCACCACTGGTTATATGACTTTAACTCACAGTTCTATTGAATTTCCTTTAGATGTTTTATGCCTCTAGCGGAGCTAATGAACCGGATTATCTATTCAAGGAAATAGTTCAATCAATTACATTAATATATATATATATATATATATATATATATATATATATATATATATATATATATATATATATATTATAAATAACCCTACGCCTAGACTTCTAGAATTTAACTGTCTAAGAATTCCGACTTGGAAATTCTACCGAAAATTCAGTAAAATCTCCTCTAAAATACGGACTTTTACCCTCATATGATGGATCCAGAACCTACTATAAACACTTCTAATATTCATCAAATATTTAACAGGAGTCGGGTCACCCATATCTGCATCATTTTTTCTGACTCCGCAACACAACACCGTTCACAACTAATAAATAATAGTCCAGCATTAATATTTATTTCACAATCCAAATCATAAATAATTTATGAGAATTTTAGTTTACTTATTCATAGCCATAATTATTACAAAACCAAAATATTTTTTTAATTCCACTAATTAATCCATAATATTTATAATTAATCTAACAATTAATTAAATTAAATTAAATATTTATTTATAATTAATATTTAACGGTGATAATATTTTATAAAATTGTTAAATAATTTATTGAGACCGAATAAATTTTTACGAGCTAAAAATCCAAAGTTCTACGCGTCCGAAAAACACCAGGCTCCAAAAGTCGATGTAGTCAACGGTGTTGGAATTCGAATATGGAGGCATCTACGTGAAGCTTGAGATGCGTAAAATCCAGATATGCAAATATCTTTACTGGAATCTCACCGGAAGCTACCAGATCGAGGTTGGAAAGCTTCGACTCCGGTGATTCTTGTACTGTGCTAAACGATGACATTTGGGGTGGTAGATAGGTTGTCTTGAGGTTCTTGAGGGTGAGGAGTCCAATTTTGGCATCAAATTTGAGAGAAGAGGCCAGTAAGGTGGTGGTCTAGATGTGGCAACCGAAGAGGAAAAATCCACCCATTTGAAATGGTTGATTTTCAGCGAAAAGTGAGTGTAATGGAGGTCACCGGTGAGAAAGGAAAGGAAAAAAAAAGGAGAATGAAGTACTTTGGGTGGCTGGTTGGTAGAAATAGGCGATAGAGGCTAGGGCTGAGCACAGATTGGTCCAATTTGGTTATCTATAAATCACCAGTACCATACCAAACCTCGGTTATTTTAAAATTGAAGGTACCAGTACCGTACCAAACATAAAAGGATCCAATACTGTATTGTACCAATTTTACGGTTAAATACAGTTCGGTTCGATGCTATTTTCGGTTCTAAAAAATTTGAAAAACACAACGTTAATCTCATTTTTAGTCAAATACATTTAGAGAAAATATGATTACCAACCTAAAAAAAATAGCATGAAAATCTGAATTAGAATTGTAATCACATTCTTGAACAACCTGTTTTGCAATTCAGTCATTTTATAGAGTATAAAGTATTTTATAATATTATAGTTGTTTTTAATATGTATTATTTATATAATATAAATAATTATTAATAAATATATATAAAAAATTCGGTTCTACGGTTTGGTCTAGATCAGTACAAGACGGATCGGTTATGGTACGGTTATGGTACGGTTTTTACTAAAGAAACAGTGTCATACTGTAATAGTAAAAAAATTCGGATCGGTTCAATTCAGTTATAAAAAATTTTAGTTTTTTCGGTTCTAGTATTTTTTGGTACGATTATTTGGTTCGAGCGGAAATCACCAAGATCCATGCTCAGCCCTAATAGAGGCGATGGTTATAGAAGAAAATGAGGGAGAGAGCGAGTACAACATGAGGAAGAAGGAAGGGAAGATGATTTGATTTTGATTTTCTTTTTTGGTTTATTATCTTAGAAAAATTTGTATTTGATCCCTCCAGTTAAGCCTAGCTATTATAGAATCCTTATCCTTAATGTTTTGCTTACTTTCCCCTTTATATATGTATATATACATATATATGTACATATATATACATATATATGGTGAGAAAGGAAAGGAAAAAAAAAGGAGAATGAAGTACTTTGGGTGGCTAGTTGATAGAAAGAGGCGATAGAGAAGATGGTTATAGAAGAAAATGAGGGAGAGAGCGAGTACAACATGAGGAAGAAGGAGGGGAAGGTGATTTGATTTTGATTTTCTTTTTTGGTTTATTATCTTAAGAAAATTTATATTTTACACCCTCCAGTTAAGCCAAGCTATTATAGCATTCTTATCCTTAATATTTTGCATACTTTCCCCTTTATATATATATATACATTTTAAAAAATATGAGGCCATTAAAAATAATTAGTTTACTATATTTTAGAAAATTTATAAATTAATATTAAAAATTTAAAATTTTATAAATTTATATCTATTAATTTAATTATATAATTAAAATAATAATAACGACCATACTAATAAAAGTAAATATTAGTTGTTTATAATTCTTAATGTTCACATATATATGTATGTATATACATATATATATGTACATATATATGTATCTATATATATATATATATATATATATATATATATATGTATCTATATATATATATATATATATATATGTATATATATAAGGGGAAAGTAAGCAAAACATTAAGAATAAGGATTCTATAATAGCTAGGTTTAACTGGAGGGATCAAATACAAATTTTCCTAAGATAATAAACCAAAAATGAAAATGAAAATCAAATCACCTTCCCCTCCTTCTTCCTCATGTTGTACCCGCTCTCTCCCTCATTTTCTTCTATAACCATCGCCTCTATCGCCTCTTTCTACCAACCAGCCACCCAAAGTACTTCATTCTCCTTTTTTTTTTTCCTTTCCTTTCTCACCGGTGACCTCCATTACACTCACTTAATGGAGATCACCGATGAGAAAGGAAAAGAAAAAAAAAGGAGAATGAAGGGCTTAGGATGGCTGATTAGTAGGAAGGAGCTGGTGGTTATGGAACAAAATGAGGGAGGGAGTGGGTACAACGTGAGGAAGCAGGAGGGGAAGGTGATTTGATTTTGATTTTTTTTTTTTAGTTTATTATCTTAGAAAAACTTGCATTTGATCCCTCCAATTAAGCCTAGCTATAATAAAATTCTTATTTTTAATGTTTTGCTCACTTCCCCATATATATATATATACATTCATACCTCAACCTAACTAATATTTAATTTATGCTCATTTTATATTTTAAAGATAAATATACATGTTAAACTTAACTCAATAAAAATTTGATTTATTTATTTAGAATCACAAAACTACATTTAAAATCTACCAAAATTAATATATTTTATTATTGGATAATCTCACATTAAATAGTACTTATATTATTCGATTACAAAATTATTTATTTACATGCTCAATTTAATACCAAAAATATTTATTTACTAAAATACTTTCGAAAATAATTAAAATTAAAATTTAGAAATTACTAGTATTACAATATACAAATATTATTTCAAATATTAGATATAATACTTAATCTATTTCATACTTTATTGAATAAATCCCATTTGCGATCACTTTTCTTTATTATATTATGTTGTATGTGCAGAAAATACTTAATAACTTTATAAAAAAATAGAATAATAAAATAATAATTATAGTTAATTTTTTAATATCTAATAATAGTTAATGTTATTATAAATAAGTCTTAACTAAATTAATCAATTAAAACTGGTATTATATCCATTGCTACTGAAAATAATAATTTTCAGAAGCATATATCTAATGGAAATTTTGATTAATGTATAATAAATGTCTAACATATACTTCTTTTACTTACATTTATTAAAAAAGTTAATAACTTTTAAATTTTTTTAAATAAAATTGACATATATATAAAATAAATTATATTTTAAAAAATTCAGCATTGATATAAATTCAATTTATAACTTAACATTAATGCTACATAATACTCTTAAAAGAGATTCTAATTTTTGTCAACATACACCATGTGTGTATAAAAGTGAAATATATATAACTAAATACCAAAATGCTAACATATAGTATACATTTATAAACATATATTTAAGGGTAAAGTTCAAAATTATCTTATAGTTTGTCATTTTTTCACTTGAAGGATGAAGAAATTCTTTGTATCAAAGAAGTATTACGTATTTTATTTTTTTTAGCATTTTTTCGATACATATTTATGTTTATTATTTTTTACAGAGCTTTGCATGTATTTAACATGAATCATTACTAAATTATGATTTTATAAGTAATGTGGCATCTAACAATGCATCGTAGAATTCATAAATATTATTAAATTTTATTTTAAAAAATAATTTCTTAAATTTGATATATATATATATATATATATATATATATATTTAACAATCTTTTATGATCATAAATATCTAATTGAATACTAAATTACTTAAAAATATTTATTTTATAAAAAGAATATGTTTTTATTAATATATACAATCTAAAAAATGAGAAAAACATTGAATGTTTTTAAAAAAATGCTAAAAATATTAAAACGTATATTACTTCTTTGATACAAAAAATACATTTACACCTCAATTGTAAAAACGTCAAACCACATGGTAGTTTTTAAAATTTATCCTATATTTAAAATATATCTTTTACTGTACATTTAAAATAAATTAAAACATAATTGGTAATATATATAAAATAAGTTATATATCATTTATATACTAAATATATACAAAATATATACATAAATCTGTAAAAGATATACCATTTACTGTAACTTTTGCTTGTGTTATTTTAAAGATATAAATGTAGTAAGTATATTATATATAAAGAGCATATATTAAAATAAGTTGAATATATTACATTGTATTGAATAAACACTGATATTATATCCATTGCAATAAATATATATATAATATATACATAAATCTTTGAAAAATATACCATTTACTGTAACTTTTACTTGTGTTATTTTAAAGATATAAATATAGTAAGTATATTATATATAAAGAGTATATATTAAAATAAGTTGAATATATTCCATTATATTGAATAAACACTGGTATTATATCCATTACAACTGAACAAAAAAAGTTTAAAATTAAAATATATTGAAAATTTTAAATTTTGATTAAAATATACTAAACATATACCTTTTTTTAGTGTACATTTATAAAAGAAATTATGGTTGATTTTTAGTTTTTTTAAAATATAATTTATTTATATATAAAATAGATATATTTTAATAAATTCAACATGATCTAAAGTTAATTTGTAACTTATAATTTATCATTCATAATATTTTTTAAAATATATTTTATTTTTTGCTCTACTATAAAAGTGATAAAATTTCATTTATATCGATATTAAGATATGAAGGCTTTTTATTCCACAACAAAGAAAATATTTTTATTACACTAGATGCTCTCCTAATCTTAGAAAATAAACAATTAGAGGTTAATAAATATATATATATATATACTGAATTAATCTATCAACTTGATTATATCGGTAATAATCCGGCAAAAGGTAAGGCCTATTCGATCCCTCTCTTGCGATATTTTTTTATTTCTTATAAAAAATTTGGCATATTATCAAATCATGCACCTATTGCCGAATTTTGCTTTTATTCTTTTTCTATGAATTTATGAATTTGCATTACTTACATTCTTCTTTAGGCTGACTCCGCCCCCTTACCTTGATGTAGTATTCTCAGGGGCCGAATCAATTGTTAGTTTAATTCTTTAATAGAAAGAAATCACAAAAAGTAACTAACCTCATTTTTCAGATATTTTATCTTTATCTTTAATGAATAATTCTAAATCAGTCAATTCCGTTTGTTAGAACAATTTCCATTGAGTCTTTGCACCTATCCTTTTCGATTTTTGGAGAGTATTACGATCATTTAATAAGAAAGGTTTCCATTTTGATATATATATATATATAATAATATATAATTTAAAATTAATATAAATAATTAATATAATATTAGAAATTACGTGCATTGTATGTACAAGAAAAAGTTAATTCTTTAGAAATAATATTGTAAAACTTTTATAAATTTTTTTCATTTGAATCTCATCTAGTCCAAAAATTATTTCTAGCATTATAGGTGCAAACTGAAATGTTTTATATAGTATTGTAATTTGCAATGGATGCTCAAATCTTGGTTTAAAAACTCACGTTTGAAGTGGCTAAAATTTACAATTGGTTCCCAGACTTATTAATTGAATCATCATATAAATGGTATAAGAGATTGGCATAGTCAAAGTTTAAAGATAAAGGCTAAAAATTTGTAAAGAACTCAAGCAACACCGGTTTAACTCGACCAAAGTGACATATTGAACACACTGAAATTGCTTTCCAAGAATAAAAATCGAGAGGGATAACCAATTTCAAATATATGAATTAAATCATTAATTACAAAAGAACAAACTAAGGTTAAATAAAATAAAGAACATAGGTCCTAACATTCTAAAAATAGACAACAACAGTGATAGCAATTTCAGACACATCCAAAAGTCATGGGAAAGAGAAGAAAACATACAGTTTACCCACACCCACCCCACACTTCAAGAACACACTGTCCTTAATGTAAAACGAAGTGGGTACCCCGCATGGGATGTACAAATGAAGAAAGCAAAATCAATAGTATCTAGGTAGATGGCATGTATGATAAATAAAGTAAATCAACGTAGAAAATAAAAAGAAGATCTAGGGGGCCTGCCTTGATCATCCGCCGAGGCCGATGGAGTGGAAATTCGGTGGGTCCTTGGCAAGAGCTGAAAATGAGAAATAAATAAATAATAGAAATTGAAAATAAAAATTAAATATAATATGGAAACTAAAACTAATAAAATATTTCAAAACTAAAAAAATAAAATGTTAAAAACATAAAATAAAATTTTGGGGTGCCTCCTAAAGCGCTTCTTTTTTATGTGATAAGTCTTCTTAGCTGGACTCATGGTGAAAAGCAAACAAGTTTGATCGACGACCATCCGTCCTTCTTCCAAGCAAATGGCTTTAATTATCCGCTTAGAGGGATAATTGTCAATTTCCTCCTCTCGACTGTCAAGCAAGCTGCCAATATGATGAGTAAAACTTGCTCCTCATATAGTTGCACGTAGTCATGATGCTCTAGGGGCTCTTCCAATTTGAAAGCTGAAGTTTCACCAATTGGAAGGATCAACGGTTGGGCAATTTCTTCAAGAATGTCAATGGTTTTCTTCAGTCCTTGGCTAGGTTCACTTGCTAGAAGAAACTCGAGCTGCTCCAAGACTTCTTCATTGGATAACTCGTGCTCATCTTCCATCATCGAAGGGACTTGTGGAAAATCCACTAAAAATTCCTGTAACTGCAACTCAGCATCATCAACTGTACATTCCTGTTGGTAGTTGATGTGCGTAAAATACACACATCTAAATGGGGTTTTTAAGATTGATTTTATAGACATTTGGATGTGAATTGGTCCCAACACTCACCCTATACGTATGTTTTTGTGCATTAGGTCCAAAAGAGGTCAAAGGATGATAAAGGAAAGAATTGGAGCATAATTGGACGTCAAAGCTGCCGAAACGAGCTAAGTATGCCCATGCGAAAGGTTAACACGGCCGTGTTAGATTCAACACTGGACGTGTTACCAACACGGCCACCGACACGGCCGTGTTGGATGCGTCAAACATGAAAGAAAAAGAAGCTTTTAGGGAGCACGGCCACAGAGAGTAACACGGCCAGGAACACCAGCCCGTGTTGGGAACACGGCCAGAAACACGGCCGTATTGGCGGCGACAGAAGGAGTTAGTTAAAAGAAAAAAAGAGAGGAAAGAAGGAGGCGGCTAGGGTTAGAACGTCCCAAACCCTAATATTTCTCCCTCTAAGGGTTTGCTGAGCTGAAACCAAGAGAAAAGGAGACTTGGATCAAGGTTTCAATCGGATTCCCTTCGAAGATTGAAGATTGGGCAAGGTTCGTCGATTGGTTTTCAAATCGAGTAAGAGGAACAAGGATCGATTCAAGATTGAGCAAGAGGAATTGGGGCTGTTTACTCTCATCCAAGTGTGTAATCAGGTTTTCTCTATCTTTACTCATTGTTGTAATTGAATTCTTGTGTATTTTGATAATGAACATGATTAGCTAGATGGATTAAATCCATTGGGATTTTTTTACTATGTTGGCTTAGTATTATATTGTTGGATTGTTTGGATTAGTTTTGTATTCTTCTTGCTTTCAGTATTAATAAGATAATGCATTATTCATGAGACGTTGTGAATTATGTGGTTAGATTGTTTTGTGTGATTGAGAAGTCCATTTGGCAATTGGAATTTTGAATAGCAAGAACTGGTTAATAATCGCTTAGAGATAAGGATAATTAACTAGCCGGATTAAGAATTAATAAAGCTTAATAGAGGCAGATCAAAGCTTAATGCTAATTTAAGAATCAATCGTTAGGAAGAGATTCCAACTTTAGGTTATTAAGTTTAGAAATTCGGTTATCTCGAGAGAGAAACCGAATTCGGTTAAGAATTCCTCCACGGGTAGCATAATTAGACTCACCGATCCTTTATCTTTTGTTTGATTGCCAACTAGTTTAGATTCCCTTTGGGTTTGTCTTCTTGTCTTGATTATTTCGTTTATCAATTACTCTTATATCTCCCTTAGGACTTAGCTTGTAGCTATTAGTTAGTTTAGAAATTATTTATCGCTAATTTTAGGTTAATATAACAAAGAACAAAGGAGTAACTCTGGGCTTTCACTTTTCTGAGGAATACGACCTTGATACTCCCCATTAGTGCTAGACTGCATCGATAGGTATACTGCCTTAGATTGTAGCTAACACGAGTAGCACACATCAAGTTTTTGGCACCGTTGCCGGGGAATTGTTTGAAAACTAGAGTGAAATTTGCATTTTGTTAATTTAGCCATTTTTTTTCTTTCTTATTATTTTATGATTTTTATTTTTATTTGTTTATTTATTTTATTTTATTTGTACATATTTATTTAGTTTAAGTTTATGTTCAGATAGTGAATAATAAGGAGGTTCAATGCTAAACTCAAACTCTTTGTATGATGCATTGGAAAATGGGATTAGGAACCAAGAGAGTGCTAAAAATTGGGATACCCGTGCATCTTTAGAAGCTCGAGTGGAATCGTTTTGCAGGGCTACCGATCAACTCTCCACTCTTATCCTTTCATCTCAAGTTTTTTGTGAATTTTGTTGTGGTTTACATTTGAGTAATGATTGTCCATTGTATAGTGATGTTGCTCATTATTTTTATAACTATGAACAGGTGAATTATACGAAAAGTTGGCCAAATGACTCGTATGGAAGCACCTACAATCAAAAGTGGAGCACTCATTCACCCTATGGATGGAGCTTAGATGGCCCAGAACCACCAGAATCTCAGCAACCACATCAGCAGCCTAATCTTGCACCTTCAACTCAAGATGAAGATTTAGTGTCGGAGGAGCTGATGATGAGGTTCATTACAACTCTTGATGATAGATTCCAACAAACAAAGAGGATACTTGAAGATCAACAAGCCTCGATTAAGAACATAGAGCATCAAGTAGGCTTAATCTTCAAGTTACTAGCTGAAGAGCAATTGGGAACTCCATCAAACGCTACTGAATCCGAGGAACACTTGAGTGCCGTCACTTTGCGTTCAGGTGAAAATTTTTATGGTTTATCTACTATGTTTGACGATGATGCTTTTGTGCAGGACGACTCTTTGAACATGGAGATGGAACTAGAAAATGAAGAGGCAATTATGATCCTTCTGAAAGACTATCAACAGGAATACACAGTTAATGCTGCTGAGTTGCAGTTAGAGGAATTTTTGGTGGATTTTCCACAAGTCCCTTCGATGATGGAAGATGAGCACGAGTTATCCAATGAAGAAGTCTTGGAGGAGCTCGAGTTTCTTCTAGCAAGTGAACCAAGACAAGGACTAGAGGAAACCATTGACGTTCCTAAAGAAATTGCCCAACCGTCAATCCTTCCAATTGGTGAAACTTCAGCTTTCAAATTGGAAGAGCCCCTAGAGCATCATGACTACGTGCAATTATACGAGGAGCGAGTCTTGCCCATCATACTAGCAGCTTGCTTGATAGTCGGGAAGAGAAAATGGACGATTATCCTTCTAAGCAGATACTTGAAGCCATTTGCTTGGAAGAAGGATGGATGGTCATCGATCACGCCCGTTGGCTTTTCACCATGAGTCCAGCTAAGAAGACTCATCACATCAAAAAGAAGCGCTTTTAGGAGGCACCCCAATTTTTATCTTTAATCTCTAATATTTTAACCTTTTGTTTTGAAACATTTTATTAGTTTTAGTTTTCATATTTTATTTAATTTTTTTTTCTGTTTCGATTTTAATTTCTTATTTTATTATTTGCAGCCACTCCTCTACCACAGACTAGCCAGCGCCCTAATATCCCTAATGATGCACCTCTTTTCACTCCGGAGCCATAGTCAGGGCAGTATTAGTTCTTTTCCCTTTTGCATTTCTTATATTTTGTACACTGAGGACAGTGTGTCCTTCAAGTGTGGGGTGGGTGATATTTATTCCATCTTAATTATTTGTTTATTCTTTGTGCAATTTTTTGTAAAATTTTAAAAAAATTTCACTTTGTTTCGATGCACTTACTGTTGACTTGCTTTTGAAATCCTGTTTATGTCCATGTGATCGGGTAAAACTGATAGTGTTGTGTCTTGCGGAAGAATGTAAGATAATTAGTTTGAGTTTTACACTAAGTTGCTTTGGTTTATTTAATTTTGTTTTGATGATTTTTGTTTGGAACCTACTCAAAAAGCACACTTGTGAGAAATTGAGCCTAAATTGTAAGCATACACGTTATATGCTTTTATTTATTTCTTGTTGAGAGTGCCAATTACTGTTTTTACTTTTAGAACTTGCTCGGTAATGCTTATGAGGGCCACAAGGAGAGTTTAACACTTTGGTATGATAGAGGCACTTAGGTTTTTCATTCTAGCCAAATAGCCTTCATTCGTTTATTGATTCTGTAGATAACCCCCTCTTTCACCATTTTTTATCATATTTCATTACCACTTAGTTTTATTCTGCTTTGGGTTATGATTCTACACATGAGTTGTTTTTATTGGGAATTTTTGTCCTAAGAATAGTGTGGAATCTTATAGCAGCTTTCTTCAATCCAAAAGAAATTCACTCTATTATGTGAATGTTCTTCCCTTATTAAAAAAAAAAGAAGAAAAAAAAATAAATAGAAGAATAAGAGGGAAAGGTGATGAAAAGAAAGAAAGTAAGTGAGCTAAACATTTTAACTTGATTCCTATTTCCCACCTTGGACTACTGTCCATTGGTTACCCTTTGTGATCATTGTGGCTTATGTGCAGGTCATGTATTTCATTGCAGAACACCATAGGTTCAACTCTTACCAAATTTACCTACCCCTACCTGATCCCCATTACAACCCTTATAAAGACCTCTTGACATGGATGTTGACTCTCCATAAGTGGTAGGAGTAGGATTTAAGAGCAAGCATATAGTAAGTAAGGCAGTAGTTGATGCATTGAGCGATTAAACACTACCCTTTAAACACTTTGAGTGATTTAGAGTGAATCTGGTGAGGAGTTGGTTCTGAATAATTTTGTTGAGACAATATTTTGTGAATTATTGGCATCTTGGTTGTGATACTTGAATTGATTGCTTCATTTCTTTTTGTTTGACTTACGCATGTTAAGGATATGTTCAGGAGCTCTCTAGCTTGTCTGTCAGTTTAAGTATTGTTCCTTAGTGGTTTATTTTCCTTATTTTACTTTTGATTGCTTGAGGACAAGCAATGAGCTAAGTGTGGGGTTATTTGATGTGCGTAAAATACACACATCTAAATAGGGTTTTTAAGATTGATTTTATGGACATTTGGATGTGAATTGGTCCCAACACTCACCCTATACATATGTTTGTGTGCATTAGGTCCAAAAGAGGTCAAAGGATGATAAAGGAAAGAATTGGAGCATAATTGGACGTCAAAGCTGCCGAATCGAGCTAAGTATGCCCATGCGGAAGGTTAACACGGCCGTGTTGGATTCAACACTGGACGTGTTACCAACATAGCCATCGACACGGCCGTGTTGGATGCGTCAAACATGAAAGAAAAAGAAGCTTTTAGGGAGCACGGCCACAGAGAGTAACACGGCCAGGAACACCAGCCCGTGTTGGGAACACGGCCAGAAACACGGCCGTGTTGGCGGTGACAAGGGGAGCTAGTTAAAAGAAAAAAGAGAGGAAAGAAGGAGGCGGCTAGGGTTAGAACGTCCCAAACCCTAATTGCGGATCTCTATCTAACACAATTGATATTGGCACTCCATATAATCTTACAATTTTTGACACATATATTATCGCCAATTTGTCTAGTGAGTCACTTTGTCGCACAGGTAGAAAATGAGCTAATTTCGTAAGTCGATCAACAATTACCTATATGGCATCATGCTTCTTGAAGGTTCAAGGCAATCCTAGTACAAGATCCATCATTATTTTTTCCCATTTCCACTCTGGAATAGACAATGGATGAAGCTTACCAGCTGGTGCCTGATGTTTAGCTTTTACTTGTTGACATGTCAAACATTTTGCTACACATTCAGCTGTATCTTTCTTCATTGTAGGCCAATAATAAAAAGATCGTAAATCCTTGTACATTTTAGTGCTTCCCGGATGCATTGTGTAGGGTGCATAATGGGCTTCATTTAGAATTTCTTCTTTCAATTCCCTTATATTTGGAACACAAATACGTCCATTAATCAATAACATCCCATCGTGTCTCAATGCAAACTGTTCATTCATTCTTTGTTGCACTTTATCCTTCATTTTTCTTAAATATGGATCATTCATCTACCTTTCTTAAATTTTACTGTCCAATAAAGGCTTGACATGCACACTTGCAAGAAGTATATCATCCTGAAGTGCAATTTCTACATGCAATGTTCTAAGCTCTACCAATGACTATACTGCATGACAAGTCATTCCAACACTTCTCTCAATGGTTTTCCTACTCAAAGCATCAACAACTTTGTTGGCTTTTCTCGGATGGTAATCTATAGTACAATCATAATCCTTTAACAACTCCATCCACCTTCTTTGTCTTAAGTTTAACTCTTTTGTGTTGGGATATATTTCAGACTTTTATGGTCAGTGAAAATCTAAAATGTTTCTCCATACAAATAATGCCTCCAAGTTTTTAGAGCATGCACTATTGCTGCCAATTCTAGATCATGAGTCGGATAATTCAGTTCATGACTCCTTAACTGTCGAGAAGCATAAGCAATGACTTTTCCATTTTGCATTAACACACACCCCAATCCCTATTGTGATGCATCTATAAAAATTACATATCCACCACTTCTGATGGTAAGGTTAGAACCGGTGCAGAAATGAGTCTTTTCTTCAATTCTTCAAAACTTTTCTCAAATTTAGCATTCCATTTAAATATCATATTCTTCTTCAGTAAGTTTGTTAATAGTTTAGCAATGATTGAAAATCCTTCAACAAATCTCCTATAATATCTAGCTAATCCCAGAAAACTTCATACCTCTGATACATTTTTATGGGATTCCCACTCCTTTACGGCTGTGATCTTCGAAGAATCAAGTTGTACACCATTTTCGGAAACAATATGCCCCAAGAATGCAATCTCTTCTAGCCAGAACTCACATTTATTAAATTTTGCATAAAGCTATTTTTCTCTCAAAAACTGCAATACTATTCTAAAATGTTCTTCATATTGTTCTCGAGTTTCAGAATAAATCAATATATCATCAATAAACACAATGACAAAAAAATCTAGATACCTCTGAAATATTTTGTTCATTAAAGACATAAAAGCAGCAGGTGCATTTGTTAGTCCAAATGGCATCACAATAAATTCGTAATGCCCATATCGTGTTCTAAATGCAGTCTTTGGTATGTGAGCCTCTGCAATTCTCAATTGCCAATATCCAGACCTTAAATCAATCTTGGAGAATACAGTTGCTCCTTTTAACTGGTTTAATAAGTCATCAATCCGCAGCAAAGGATATTTGTTCTTTATGGTAAAACGATTTTAACTGCCTGTAATCAATACACAATCTTAAACTGCCATCCTTTTTCTTTACAAACAATACTGGAGCTCCTTAGGGTGATGTAATCGGTCTAATGAACCCCTTTCTAATAATTCTTCCAACTGCTTCTTTAATTCTTTCAACTCCAAGGGTGCCATTCTATATGCTGCAATTAATATTGGTGCTTCTCCAGGTATAGTTTCTATCTCAAATTCTATCTCTCGATGTGGAGGTAAACCCGGTAGTTCTTCTGGAAATACATCTGCAAATTCCTTCACTATTGGAATATTCATTACTCCTGGACTAACTTTGGATACATCCAACACATTAGCCAAATAAGCTTCACAACCCTTTTTGATTAAATGGAAAGCAATAGTAGCCGAAATTAAACAAGTTGAAACAATATTTCTTTCACCCACAGAAACAATTTTTCTCTGTTCTAAGGTCTCAACAACCACTTCTTTTGTGTGACAATCTATTATAGCATGATTCTTAGATAGCCAATCCATTCCTAAAATAACATCAAATTTTTTAAGTTTTATCACTACTAGATCTTCATACAGTGTGTTCCCATTTATTATCACAGGACAAGTTTTGACAACCTTATCTACAATTACAGTACCCCCAGCAGGCATTGATACACAAATGTTATACCCCAAGGTTTCTATATCGTTGTGGTTTTTCAATGCAAATTCATATGAAATGAATGAACATGTTGATCTCGGATCAATTAACGTATAAGCATCAAAACCATAAATAGAGATTTTACCAGTCATAATATCAATTGCAGAAGGTGCTTCCTGTCTTATCACTGCATACACTCTAGCTTGGGGCGGTGATTGCTGAGGTTGGCCTATCTGTCCAGCCTGTACCATGTTAGAACCTCCTCCTTGTCCCATTCCTCTACCTCTTCCTCTACTTACTCCTCCCTGAGTCATATTTTCACCTATGCTACTCTATCCTGAAACTTGACTTTCACTAGCTCAATTTTTTACTTTTGAGTCATATTTTCACTTATGCTACTCTATCCTGAAACTTGACTTTCACTAGCTTAATTTTTACTCCAACAATCTCTAGCTATATGCCCCGACTTACCACAGTAAAAACAAAGTATCTACCTTGGTCCCCAACACTCTCCACTGTGAAACCTATTACATCTAGCACATGGTGAACTATATCCTCGACTAACTGAAACACCTCCCTCACCTCTCTTACTCTCTACCCTACTCTGGCTGTAACCACTTCGTCTGCCTCTACCCGATGTCACTATAGCAGACTTACTCATATTTTGCTGGCTAACCCCTCTCCCATAATATCTACTCCTTTGAGGCCCAGAACCTCTAAAAGAAATGTCTCTATTTTTCCTTTCTGAACCACCATATTCATTTATCATCTTTCTTTTCTTAGCTGCCATTGCATCTTTCTCAATCAAACATTCTTCTATCCTCAATGCAACTTCCAATAAAGTATTGTAACTTGGCAGCTTCAAGGAAATCTTTTCCTGAATATTCATTCTCAATCTATTTTCAAACCGTCTCTATTTTGCATCCTCTGTAGCCACTTCTTCTAACACATATTTTGATAATCGAGAGAATTGCATTTCATATTCTAATACTGTCATGTATCCTTGTTCCAAGCTCAAAAACTCCATTTTCTTTCGATCTCTATACATTGGTGGTGTGTATTTATTTACAAATTCCCTGAGGAAGTCATCCCAAGTTAAGGTCATAGGTCTATTTTTACTTCCTGGAATCAGATCCCACCAATCTAAAGCTTATCTTCTCAACAAAGATACAACATATTTCAACTTTTGCCCTAGTGTGCAATCCAGCCTATCCAGCACCCTGTTTGTCTCCCGTAACCATTCATCTGCTATCTCAAGATCAGTGATCCCCTCAAATTTTGTAGCTCCTTGTTTTCTCAGCCTATCGTAAGTTTTATCTTTAGCCTCTGTTTTTCTAACTTTTGCCATTTGTTGCATTAGTGGTTGTTGGATTGGCTGAATGGCTACCCGATTAACTATTTGTTGCAAAGACTCAAGAAATTACTGCATTACTGGTGGCAATTCCTGAGCTGGTTGTGTTGGTGAATTTATATGCTCAACTCCATGCACAGACTCAGACTCACTTAGGTCAGCAGGATTCTCGGTAGGCCCCTCTCTACTCATCCTATTAAAAATACAAACACTTGTTTTTAATTCTTACATTCATATGCATCCCTAACATGTATATGCATTTATGCCTTTAAATGCTTTTACAATTCTATCCCAATGAATTTTAAACCGTTCTCTGATACCACTAAATATGACACCTGTAAAGGATGTCAGGCATACATTGTATGTAAATGACTGATACATAACATGTTCCTTAACTACTAACTTTTAACTCAAAATTAAAATGTATAACAAAAACTATTTATATGAGTCATACAAATCACACACCAAAAAGCTCACAACATCAAATAGTACTCTTTTTTTATATACACATAAAATGCACCAGTTTTATACATGATAACAAAATCCACTAGACATGTCAAGTTCAAGAAAAACTGAGGGCGACCTCCTGCTGACCTACCTGACACAATGCTAGTGCACAGATGCAAATGTTTCATCAAGACCAATTATAATTCTTCTAATCTTGAAAAAAAAAAAATAATGCAGAGGAGTGAGCCAGCAACTCAGCAAAAGAATAACATAATTTCCTATGAAAAATAACACAATCAAACATGTAGTATTATCAAGTATCAAACCATTCGATATTTAATTATGACTTTATAGTGTGTATATAAACATTGTCATAGTATTTTCTTTAGGACAATAATGAACTTGTGAATTATATTTAATTCTATAATAATATTTTTTTTTATTTTCATGAATCCCCATACGCATATAGCCAACCATAATCTTATGGGGAATTCCATATCGCACACAGCCATGCCTCATTCAGAAGTAGCATTGCATCCTTACATTCATCCAACCATAATTCTTATATGTATATATATAATATACCACTCCATTTAAATAATCAACATCTCCACAATATATAAGACACCATAATATATCTATGATATACCAAAAACATACCATATTTCAACATGGCAGATTTAATAGTGCACATTCAAAAATACACCAAAACTACTACATTAGGAATTCCAAAATCATATTCTCCATATCAGTAATATCATAAGTCTAGATTACTTTAAAACTGATTTTACATCAATTGGATGTGTATAGAAAGAGAAACATAAAAAACAATCCACCATGGTCAAGCTGTCAATAAAATTAAGCAACAGAAAGTATGATCTAGATTGACCATCAAAACAGCAAAATCAAGCTTCCTCTATTTCTATAACTTTTGTAAATTACATCTCAAATTTTCTATAGCAATAAGTAGCACTCCATTTAGAGTTAGAAAACTTTAGATATGACTAAATCAAATATATTGTTCACATTATAACAGGACATTCGAATTCACCAATCAACATTCATATATATACTCTCATTTCGAAAACAATCACCCATCAATACTATAATTAAAAATCACCATAAACAAAAATTAACATCTATTAATATATTATATACATTTTTCTTAATCAATCAATTTAACAATAAATTATAATTATTTATTTTGTGTTATATTCACATAGGACATTAAGTTATTCACTTACCTTTGTTGCTCCCTTTCCTTTGTTTGAATTAACTTGGGTGTCACCCTCATTCCAAATTGGCTTAGCTGAAATAGATCATAATTCACTTATTTTTAAACACCCAAAAATAATAGAATTTTATCTAGCATGATAACATCACTAAACTATCTAAATATGAGTGGCTGCCAACTATGACAAAATTAATAAGGTGAATTTAAAAATCCACCAAAACTTCTGTACAATAAATTTCATGATAAGACTTTCCAGATCACTAAGCTTATGTGTCTAATATAATTTAAAACTGATTTTGTTTCAATTGAATATGTATAGAGAAATATCCCTACAAAACAATCCACCTTACTCAAGCCAAAGATGGAAACTGAACAATAAAATATATTCTCTTATTATACTAACATAGAGCCTGAATCAGATCGAACTAAACGAAGAAAAGTTTTAGATAACTCTTCAAAGTTTCTATATCATCAAAGAACACTCGATTTAAAACTTCCTAGCTCAAGATATGATCAAAACAATAAGAATGAAAAATTGGGTCTTTAGAGCTCGAATTTTATGTCTTCTAACCCTAACTCAATTCAACAAGATATTAAAATTACTTACCAAATAAACCTTTAAAGCCTTTGTACATGAAGATTAAGATAAAAAATGGATTCTAAACCTTCAAATTCCACTTGAAAAATTCAGGTTTTTTTTCTTGAATAAGAAGAATGATAAGCATAGTTTTACACATATTTGCTTGCATATTATTGCGTATGTTCTTAGCAATTATTATGGTTTTATTCCCAGATCACCCGTGTTTTGTGTTCTTTTGCATTTCAGGAACATTTATAGGACCATCATCGTTGTTTAAGCAATTATAGATCAATACGTGCAGAAACGGACGAGAATTCATCAAGATCGGACAAGAGCCCGCAATGCATACATTGAGCACGGCCTGGACTCGGCCGTGCTCAACCATTAGCTTTGATTCTTGAAATTAGCACTTTGGGCACACAGCCACCACGGCCTTGACATGGCCCGTGGTGGCCAACACGGGGAGAAACACGGCCGTGGTGAAATCCTACTTGGTGAGATCCACAGCCAAGATCGCTTGACTTGGCCGTCAACACTACCGTCGAGTTAAATATATAAGAAAAAATGAGTTTTTCTTAAGAGGGAGGGGGAAAAAAGAGTGACATTGAGCCCTAGTGGCTGGTTCGGTTTCGCACAATCACCGGAGTGCGAGAGAGAGTTGCGGTGAGTAGAATCCGGAATCATAAGATTCCGAGTGCAAAACAGTAGTGGAGCAATTCAAGAGGCAGTTTGGGAGATTAATCAAAGTGTAGATCCAGATTTGGAGTAGTTCATCCAATTCGAGAGAAAAGGGTGTACATGTTTTATTTTCATTATTCTTTCATTGTAATTGATTTCCTAGATTGTTTTAAATATGAACATGTTTAGCTAGACTGATTTAATCCATTGGGATTTCTTTACTATGTTGGCTTGATATTATATTGTTGGATTGTTTGAGTTGGTTTTGTATTCTTCTTGTTTTCAGTATTAATAAGATTATGCATTATTCATGAGACGTGAATTGTGATGTTTTGATTGCTTTATGAGATTGAGAAATCCGTTTGGCAATTGGAATTTTGAATAACAAGAACTGGTTAATAATCGCTTAGAGATAAGGATAATTAACTAGCCGGATTAAGAATTAACAAAGCTTAATAGAGGCGGATTAAAGCTTAATGCTAATTTAAGAATCAATCGTTAGGAAGAGATTCCAACTTTAGGTTATTAGGTTTAGGAATTCGGTTATCTCGAGAGAGAAACCGAATTCGGTTAAGAATTCGTCCACGGGTAGCATAATTAGACTCACCGATCCTTTATCTTTTGTTTGATTGCCAACTAGTTTAGATTCTCTTTGGGTTTATCTTCTTGTCTTGATTATTTCACTTATCAATTACTCCTGCATCTCCCTCGGAACTTAGCTCGTAGTTAATAGTTAGTTTAGAATTTATTCATCATCCATTTTAGGTTAATATAACAAAGAACAAAGGAGTAACTCTGGGCTTTCGCTTTCCCGAGGAATACGACCTTGATACTCGCCATTAGTGCTAGACTGCATCGATAGGTACACTGCCTTAGATTGTAGCTAACACGAGTAGCAACCATCAAGTTTTTGGCGCCGTTGCCGGGGAATTGTTTGAAAACTAGAGTGAAATTTGCTATTTGTTAATTTAGCCATTTTTTTTTCTTTCTTATTATTTTATGATTTCTTTTATTTTTATTTGTTTATTTATTTTATTTTATTTGTACATATTTATTTAGCTTAAGTTTATGATTCAGATAGTGAATGATAAGGAGGTTCAATTGCTAAATTCAAACTCTTTGTATGACGTATTGGAAAATGAGAATAGGAACCAAGAGAGTGCTAAAAATTGGGATACCCGTGCATCTTTAGATGCTCGAGTGGAATCGTTTTGCAGGGCTACCGATCAACTCTCTTCTCCTATCCTTTCATCTCAAGTCTTTAGTGAATTTTGTTGTGGTTTACATATGTGTAATGATTGTCCATTGTATAGTGATGTTGCTCATTGTTCTTATAACTGTGAACAGGTGAATTATACGGGAAGTTGGACAAGTGACTCGTATGGAAGCACCTATAATCAAGAGTGGAGTACTCATTCACCCTATGGATGGAGCTTAGATGGCCCGAACCACCGAATCTCAAAGCAACCACATCGAGCCTACTCTTGCACCTTCAACTCAAGATGAAGAGTTAGTGTCGGAGGAGAGCCGATGATGAGGTTCATTACAAGTCTTGATGATAGATTCCAATAAGCGGAGAGGATACTTGAAGATCAACAAGCCTCGATTAATAACATAGAGCATCAAGTAGGCTTAATCTTCAAGTTACTAGTCGAAGAGCAATCGAGAACTCTATCAAACGCCATCGAATCCGAGGAACATTTGAGCACCGTCACTTTGCGTTCGGTGAGAATTTTTCCTGGTTTATCTATTATGTTTGACGATGATGCTTATGTGCGGGACGATTTCTTGAACATGGAGATGGAACCGGAAAGGAAGAGGCAAACATAATCCTCCGAAAGACTACCAAACTGGAATGTACGATTGATGATGCTGAGTTGCGATTAGAGGAATTTTTGGTGGATTTTCCACAAGTCCGTTCGATGATGGAAGATGAGCATGAGTTATCCAATGAAGAAGTCTTGGAGGAGCTCGAGTTTCTTCTAGCAAGTGAACCAAGACAAGGACTAAAGGAAACCATTGACGTTCCTGAAGAAATTGCCCAACCGTCAATCCTTCCAATTGGTGAAACTTCAGCTTTCAAATTGGAAGAGCCCCTAGAGCATCATGACTACATGCAATTATACGAGGAGCGAGTCTTGCGCATCATACTAGCAGCTTGCTTGATAGTCGGGAAGAGGACATTGACGATTATCCCTCTAAGCGGATACTTGAAGCCATTTGCTTGGAAGAAGGATGGATGGTCGTCGATCACGCCCATTTGCCTTTCACCATGAGTCTAGCTAAGAAGACTCATCACATCAGAAAGAAGCGCTTTTGGGAGGCACCCCAATTTTTATCTTTAATTTCTAATTTTTTTTTTAACCTTTTTGTTTTGAAACATTTTATTAGTTTTAGTTTTCATATTTTCAGTTTTGATTTTATTTCTTTATTTTATTATTTTCAGATTCTACCGAGTAGGCACTGAATTTCCACAACATCAGCCTCGATGGATGATCAGGGCAGTCCCCTAGATCTTTTTATTTTTCTGTATTTATTTACTTTATTTTTCATACATGTCATGCACTTGGATTGTATTGCTTTTGTTCTCTTAGTTGAGCATTCCATGCGGGGTATCCATAACATTTTACACTGAGGACAGTGTGTTCTTTAAGTGTGGGGTGCTTATGGGTAAACCCTAATCTCTTATATGGATTGTTAATTGCTATGGCTAGGTGTTGTGTATTTTTAGGAGATGTTAGGACATTGTGTTTTTATGCACTTGAGTATGCTAATTTTGAGCTGATTGATGACTTGATTTATAGAATTGTAGTTACTTTTCTTTGTTGTACATTGTCCTTGGAAAATAATTTATGGTGTTTTACACATCAACCTACTTAGGGTTAAACCGGTGTTATTTAATTGTTTTTCGAATTGTCGAATTTTAACTTAGAACGTTGATAATATCATATGCATGTGTTTCTTAAATAATGATTCAATTAATGATGTTTTGAACCAACTGCACCTAATACCACACCTAAAAGTGAGATTTTGAGCCAGTTGACCATTCATTATGCTTATGCTCTTTATATTTCTTGTTTGAGTGTGCATTGTACTTAACTTTGCTCCTAGAACTTGCTTTGTAATGCATGTTGAAGTTACATGAATATTGTGAATACCATGAGATGATTTGGGCGATTTAGGATTCCCCACATTTGACCAAAAGCCTATCACCTTATGTTTCCATTAGTTAGCCAATTTTTGAGCCTTAACCTTTTCTTCATAATCTACACCTATACACTTCAATTATACCATTCTTTACATTTATCTTTCCTTTACCCTTATGCTGGAATTTCTTTCTGTGATATGTTCGACTTTATGTGGGATTAAAATGCTAGTTGCTATGTTGGTAAATTCACTAAATCTTTTTGATATTTTAAATGCTCCCTTTGATCCAATTTGTATTTGTTATTCTTTATGTTTATTCGAGTTGTATGCAGCGGTCGCTAATAAGCTGCTAGTTCATTATTATAAAAAAAAAAAAAAAAAGAGAAAAAAGAGAAGAAGAAGAAAAAAAAGAATATATAATAAACAAATCTCTTTAATTATTTATCTTTTTATTGGATTTAGAGCATTTGCGAGCGTTATTCTATGAAGTAGGGATTTTAGTGAATGATTCTTTTTGTGATCTTAGGCATTTAATCCTTTGAGCATATACTATTGTTTATCGCACGAATTCCAGCACTTTCACACTTCTATCCAAATCTCCGTACCTTTACCTTAGCCCCATTTTCAACCTTGGTAAAGACCCTTTGATTTTGGTATTTACTTATTCACAGTAGCGAAGATATGATTTATGAGCAAGCTTATGGTGAGCGGGTCTTGTGCATTTGCTTTAAGGGATTTGTTATTCACCTAATATACACTTTGAGCGACTTGAGTGATCCTTGTGAGGCATTGGTTCATGATGTTTGTGTTGAGTTATCATTTAAGTTACTCATGCATTAATATTATTTCCATTCTTTGTTAATGATTTGTAATTTGATTTATGATTGAGTATCCTTTGAGATGTGTTGAATAATCTCTGTTGTGGACTAGGGGCATAAACTGAAAGGAATTGCTAACTGTAGTTTTATGAGGTGAGTTGTTAATTGCTTGAGGACAAGCAATAGCTTAAGTGTGGGGTAATTTGATAAGCATAGTTTTACACATATTTGCTTGCATATTATTGCGTATGTTCTTAGCAATTATTATGCTTTTATTCCCAGATCACCCGTGTTTTGTGTTCTTTTGCATTTCAGGAACATTTATAGGACCATCATCATTGTTTAAGCAATTATAGATCAATACGTGCGGAAACGGATGAGAATTCATCAAGATCGGACAAGAGCCCGCAATGCATACATTGAGTACGGCCTGGACTCTGGCCGTGCTCAACCATTGGCTTTGATTCTTGAAATTGGCACTTTGGGCACAGTTTCCGTAGCCACCACGACCTTTAGCACGGCCCGTGGTGGCCAACACGGGGAGAAACACGGCCCGTGGTGGACAACACGGGGAGAAACACGGCCGTGGTGAAACCCTACTTGGTGAGATCCACGGTTGTACGGCTGGACTTGGTAGTGCTTACGACGGCCTTGAACACGGCCGTGCTGAGTTAAATATATAAGAAAAAATGAGTTTTTCTTAAGAGAGAGGGGGAAAAAAGAGTGACATTGAGCCCTAGTGGCTGGTTCGGTTTCTGCACAATACTGAGTGCGAGAGAGAGTTGCAGTGAGTAAGAATCCCGGAATCATAAGATTCCGAGTGCAAAACAGTAGTGGAGCAATTAAAGAGGCAGTTTGGGAGATTAATCAAAGTGTAGATCCAGATTTGGAGCAGTTCATCCAATTCGAGAGAAAAGGGTGTACATGTTTTATTTTCATTATTCTTTCATTGTAATTGATTTCCTAGATTGTTTTAAATATGAACATGTTTAGCTAGACTAATTTAATCCATTGGGATTTCTTTACTATGTTGGCTTGATATTATATTGTTGGATTGTTTGAGTTGGTTTTGTATTCTTCTTGTTTTCAATATTAATAAGATTATGCATTATTCATGAGACGTTGTGAATTGTGATGTTTAGATTGCTTTATGAGATTGAGAAATCCGTTTGGCAATTGGAATTTTGAATAACAAGAACTGGTTAATAATTGCTTAGAGATAAGGATAATTAACTAGCCGGATTAAGAATTAACAAAGCTTAATAGAGGCGGATTAAAGCTTAATGATAATTTAAGAATCAATCGTTAGGAAGAGATTCCAACTTTAGGTTATTAGGTTTAGGAATTCGGTTATCTCGAGAGAGAAACCGAATTCGGTTAAGAATTCGTCCACGGGTAGCATAATTAGACTCACCGATCCTTTATCTTTTGTTTGATTGCCAACTAGTTTAGATTCTCTTTGGGTTTATCTTCTTGTCTTGATTATTTCACTTATCAATTACTCTTGCATCTCCCTCGGAACTTAGCTCGTAGTTAATAGTTAGTTTAGAATTTATTCATCATCCATTTTAGGTTAATATAACAAAGAACAAAGGAGTAACTCTGGGCTTTCGCTTTCCCGAGAAATACAACCTTGATACTCGCCATTAGTGCTAGACTGCATCGATAGGTACACTGCCTTAGATTGTAGCTAACACGAGTAGCAACCATCAAAGAAGAAAGAAGAAGAAGAAGGAAGAAGAACTACCACCTTTTCTTTCTTCTTCCTCTTTTCTATCATATTAATTTTTTTTAGGTTTAATTAACCCCTTTATTTTTACCACTAATCAATTTAATCCCTTAACTTTCTAATTCTTATTATGGACTTAATTGTAACATTTATAATCTTCTTCTATTTAACATTAGCATTAATACCATACATATCTCATGCATTTCTCATATCTATATGATATGCATGTTATAAAAATAAATGCAAATGCGTTAAGTGGGCATTACAGAATCTATGCCCATAACCGATCGGCTCTATGCCCATAACTGATCGGCTTAGCTCCCTTCAAGCCCTAATTTTCAATTTTTGATGGATTTTGATACATTTATGTATTATAACTAGATTTTAGGCATTTTTCTTTATTTTTTAATTATAGGCTGATTTGTAATATCTAAATTTACTTTTTGCACTTTATATTTTGTTTGTTTTGTTTAATGCATGCCAAATAACTGTAACATGATTGTTTAATTAAAATAGTCTTAGTAGGCTTAAAATTGGATCAAACATGAAAATTGTAGTCCATTAGACTAATCAATGGTAATTAGGCTTAAAATGTAAAAACAATATAGACTTAGTGGGCTTTTTCATGCTTCAGTTAGGTCAATGGGGCTACATTAGATTTTAGGTTTACACAATTGGACTTCATCATAATAAGTAGTCTATCTAGGATTAAAGGCTTAGTGGAACATAACTTATAATTAAGCTAGACTACAAAAGCCTTATTCATAATTAATTAATAAATAAGACTAATAACCTTAACATGGGCTGGGCTTAATAAAAATGGGCTAGTGGACTTAATGTGTTATATGGTATGCTTGTATATGAACTGTGTGCACAAAAAAGGAAGTTGGTTTCTAGATCCATCTCTGAATTTGTGGTGTAAGCTTCTTTATGAAACTTGAGAAACGTCACTCATTAATAAAAGTGTCCTGGTGAATTACCCAGGTGGCGATATCTATCTCCGCGCTACTCTTAGTGACTAGTTAGCATGTTCCCAATTAGATTAAAAAGCCTTACAGTGCCGTAGTCGTTAAAGACATGGGTATGCGCCTGAAACCGCCACCCATAGAACCCTAAAAAATTATTGATAATCAAAGATATTTATCAAAATTCTTTTTTAATCGATAAATACAAACTTTTAAAAAAAATTGGGATAATTATCAATAAAAATCTATTTAATTATAAAAAAATCAAAGCTAAATAATTATCAATAAAAACATTCTAGAAAGCACATTTTAGTAATTATCGACGTTCAAAATCGAAGAACATTAATAATGATGTGAAAATTTGAGTTTTGTGCCAATCGACATTGTGTAGAGTTGGTCAGCTCTACACAGAGCCGATCAGCTATATGGAGAGCCAATTGGCTCTATGTTGGCTAATTTTGGAGATTTTTGCAATTTATTCTCGACAATTGGTTTTTTGTTCGATTTTGATCCCAAACTTAATTCTTTTAGTCAATTTGGTCTAATTTGATTTCAAAAAATAATATTTAACTCAATTACTTGTAATCCTAACCAAGATTTGATGTTCCTTAACT
Organism: Ricinus communis; assembly: GCF_019578655.1. Classification (NCBI taxonomy): domain Eukaryota; kingdom Viridiplantae; phylum Streptophyta; class Magnoliopsida; order Malpighiales; family Euphorbiaceae; genus Ricinus; species Ricinus communis. Next base: position 542,890 of record NC_063261.1, on the reverse strand, counting down.
CTTTAAGACTCAAGAGGAATAACAACTTTCATCATCGGGTTTCCTATTATCCCTCGATATCTAAATTCAAAAAACAGGTGCTTACAGTTTGCCTTTGGTTTGTCGAGATTTAAAAAAATATTCATGATTAAATAAATCGAGATAAATCACAAACATCAAAGGTACAGTAAAAGAATATACGAGCTATAGAAGCTACACTTAGGTCTGTGACATCTCGAAGACCACCCTCCAAGGTAGATATATGCAAAAGCATTTTAAAGACCACCCCTCAAGATAAGTACACACATTGACTTTGGGACCATGCTCGTCACACCTTGAAGACCACCCTTCAAGATAATAACACGCTTTGATTTAGGGACTATGCCCGTCACAATTTGAAGATCACTCTTCAAGATAAACACACTCCTTGATTTTAGGACTATGCTCGTCATATTTTGAAGACCACCTTTTAAGAAAAAATACACATCTTGATTTAGAGACTATGCCTGTCAATTATGGAAGTCTTTTCTAGGTCACTTTCCACCATGGAAAACAACGATTTCTGTTTCGAGATGAATAATAATGATTTTCCTATCCTAGGGGCCAAACTGGTTAATATGTCACTTGTGAGATGTGTAATGACAATTTTTCGACTTCGGGGTACAACTTGACTCTTTTGCCTTCAAAGACCAAACTAGTAATTTTACTGGCCAGGGGCCAAAATGTAAGTCGATGATTAAGGACTAAAGTGGTAATTTATCATTTTTAAGACAAATATATACTTTCTTCATTCTTTTTTCATTCTAACATTTTTTAACCTTTACTCCTACTTTCTTTCGTTGATTTCTCTCTTAATTTCCAACCAAATTTGCTCGAACTTGTTTCAATATGGTTGGTTCATCATCAAAGCATCGGGTCGTACTCCATTCACTCCAAATTAGGAGCTTTCACTGCCAATTTCTTACCAAAACAACCTAGGGTTAGTGAAAGAGGAAGAAATTCCCCTTTTTAGCAAAATTAAGCTCGCACAAGGCCTTTTCTACAATTGATGAGATATCTTTTCTTGTTAGTCATGTTTATCTATCATTTATACACTTGAAAAACACATAAAATGTCAAAAAAATTACAAAAACTTAAAGAAAATATGTAGCCCTAACATGAACAGTTGATCTACTATACATAGTGCTGATCGCCTCTAGACATGCTGATGTGCGTAAAATACACACATCTAAATGGGGTTTTTTAAGATTGATTTTATGGACATTTGGATGTGAATTGGTCTCAACACTCACCTTATACATATGTTTGTGTGCATTAGGTCCAAAAGAGGTCAAAGGATGAAAAAGGAAAGAATTGGAGCATAATTGGACGTCAAAGCTGCCGAAACGAGCTAAGTACGAGTATGAGGAAGCTGAACATGGCCGTGTTGATCTCAACACTGGCCGTGTTCTCAACACGGTCACAAACATGGGCCGTGTTACCAACACGGGGACAAACACGGCCGTGTTGGACATCAAAGAAGAAGTAGATTTTAAGGAGCACGGCCACAGAGAGTAACACAGCCAGGAACACCATCCCGTGTTAAGAACACGGCCGTGTTGGAGGCGACAGGGGGTATTAATTAAAAGAATGAAAAGAAGAGAAAGAAGAGGAGGCTAGGGTTAGAACATCCCAAACCCTAATTTTTCTTTCTCTAAGGGTTTTCTGAGTTGAAACTAAGAGAAAAGGAGACTTGGATCAAGGTTTTAATCGGATTTCCTTGAAGGATCGAAGATTGGGCGAGGTTCGTTGATTGATTTTCAAATCGAGCAAGAGGAACAAGAATCGATTCAATTGGAGCAAAAGGATTTGGGGCTGTTTACTCTCATCCAAGGGTGTAATCAGGTTTTCTTTACCTTTGCTTATTGTTGTAATTGAATTCTTGTATATTTTGAGAATGAACATGATTAGCTAGATTGATTTAATCCATTGGGATTTCTTTACTATGTTGGCTTGATATTATATTATTGGATTGTTCGAGTTAGTTTTGTATTCTTCTTGTTTTCAGTATTAATAAGATTATGCATTATTCATGAGACGTTATGAATTGTGATGTTTAGATTGCTTTATGAGATTGAGAAATCCGTTTGGCAATTGGAATTTTGAATAACAAGAACTGGTTAATAATCGCTTAGAGATAAGGATAATTAACTAGCCGGATTAAGAATTAACAAAGCTTAATAGAGGCGGATTAAAGCTTAATGCTAATTTAAGAATCAATCGTTAGGAAGAGATTCCAACTTTAGGTTATTAGGTTTAGGAATTCAGTTATCTCGAGAGAGAAACCGAATTCGGTTAAGAATTCGTCCACGGGTAGCATAATTAGACTCACCGATCCTTTATCTTTTGTTTGATTGCCAACTAGTTTAGATTCCCTTTGGGTTTGTCTTCTTGTCTTGATTATTTCACTTATCAATTACTCCTGCATCTCTCTTAGAACTTAGCTCGTAGTTAATAGTTAGTTTAGAATTTATTCATCATCCATTTTAGGTTAATATAACAAAGAACAAAGGAGTAACTCTAGGCTTTCGCTTTCCCGAGGAATACGACCTTGATACTCGCCATTAGTGCTAGACTGCATCGATAGGTACACTGCCTTAGATTGTAGCTAACACGAGTAGCACCCATCAAGTTTTGGCGCTGCTACGGGAATTGTTTGAAAACTAGAGTGAAATTTGCTATTTGTTAATTTAGCCATTTTTTTCTTTCTTATTATTTTATGATTTTTATTTTTATTTGTTTATTTATTTTATTTTATTTGTACATATTTATTTAGCTTAAGTTTATGATTCAGATAGTGAATGATAAGGAGGTTCAATGCTAAACTCAAAATCTTTGTATGACGCATTGGAAAATGAGAATAGGAACCAAGAGAGTGCTAAAAATTGGGATGCCCGTGCATCTTTAGATGCTCGAGTGGAATCGTTTTGCAGGGCTACCGATCAACTCTCTTCTCCTATCCTTTCATCTCAAGTCTTTTGTGAATTTTATTGTGGTTTACATGTGTGTAATGATTGTCCATTGTATAGTGATGTTCCTCATTGTTCTTATAACTGTGAACAGGTGAATTATACGGGAAGTTGGCCAAATGACTCGTATGGAAGCACCTACAATCAAGAGTGGAGCACTCATTCACCCTTTGGATGGAGCTTAGATGGCCAAGAACCACTAGGAATTCAGCAACTACATCAGCAGCCTAATATTGCACCTTCAACTCAAGATGAAGAGTTAGTGTCAGAGGAGCTGATGATGAGGTTCATAACAAGTCTAAAGGAAAGATTCCAACAAACAGAGAGGATACTTGAAGATCAACAAGCCTCGATTTACAACATAGAGCATCAAGTAGGCTTAATCTTCAAGTTACTAGCGAAAGAGCAATTGAGAACTCCATCAAACGCTGCTGAATCCGAGGAACATTTGAGTGCCATCACTTTGCGTTCAGATGAGAATTTTTCTGGTTTATCTATTATGTTTGACGATGATGCTTATGTGCAGGACGACTCTTTGAACATAGAGATAGAACCAGAAAAGGAAGAGGCAAACATGATCCCTCTGAAAGACTACCAACAAGAATACACAGTTGATGATGCTGAGTTGCAGTTAGAGGAATTTTTGGTGGATTTTCCACAAGTCCTTTCGATGATGAAAGATGAGCACGAGTTGTCCAATGAAGAAGTCTTAGAGGAGCTCGAGTTTCTCCTAGCAAGTGAACCAAGCCAAGGACTGAAGAAAACCATCAACACTCCTGAAGAAATTTCCCAACCATCGATCTTTCCAATTGTTGAAACTCTAGCTTTCAAATTGGAAGAGCCCCTAGAGCATCATGACTACGTGCAAATATATGAAGAGCGAGTTTTGCCCATCATACTGGCAGCTTGCTTGACTGTCGGGAAGAGGAAGTTGACGATTATCCCTCTAAGCGGATATTTAAAGCCATTTGCTTGGAAGAAGGATGGATGGTCGCCAATCCCCACCGTTTGCTTTTCACCATGAGTCCAGCTAAGAAGACTCATCACATCAAAAATAAGCACTTTTGGGAGGCACCCCAAATTCTATTTTTCAATTTGAATACTTTACCCTTGCATTGTGAACTTAGTTGATTAGGTTTTATAGTTGGTTTTTGTTAAGTTTTATTTATGTTGAGTGTATGAGTTGAGGATTTATTGGTTTTGCAGGTGAGAAAGAGTGAGAAAGTGCTGAGAATTGCTACTTTTGCATTATCTGGAGATCAACACGGGCGTGTTCAAGACCGTGTTCATTAACACGGCCCGTGTTCTGATTGAAGAAAATCAAACTAAGATGAACACATTCACAGAAGCTAACACAGGCATTTATGCCCTGCCGTGTCCACAACACATTCCCGTGTCAAAGACCGTGTCCGTAACACGGGCGTGTTCTGAGAAGTGGTAAGTCAGCACGTTTTTATTCGCTTAACACGGCCCGATATCCATACCGTGTTCATGAACACGGCCCATGTTGTCGAACACGGGTGTGTTCCGCACACTTGCCTATATATACCACTTCATTCAAAAAAAAAAATTTGCTCTCCCCCATCTCTTACTCTCTCACATCTTATTTCTTATTTCGAAGGCTTTGGATATTGCGTTTGTCAAGTAAGTACCCTCCAACTTCATTTTTCATTATTTTATTTTGATATTAGTTCGAATTTATATTTTCTTTGTGTTTCATTTTTTTTTTGTTTATTCCCTTATTTTATTATTTGGTGCATGCATTTACATTCGTGTTTGTGCTTAAATTTTCTTTTATTTTCTTTAATATAGTTTATATACTTAACTTGCTCATATTTTCCGTTTTTCTTTTCTACCATTATTTATGATTGTGATTAATTCCTTATTTTTCTCTTTATTATTATTGTCGGTCGCTAAACAATAGGCTCTGTCATAGATAGTCAACTCTGTTTGTGTCTGTTTTACATTAGCATGTTGGTTTGCCTTGTGATGGATTATGGTAAAGTAAACTCCATATGGATGAATTGCAAATTTAATTGGTTAGCATTAGTTGGCAGTGTTGTGGATTAAATTTTCTTTGCAGGACATTGAGCAGTTTAATTTTATCGAGTTAAATCATTTGGTTTATCCATTTGATGCCGTTATGCTGCCAGAATTTTGTTGATCCTTAGTACTAAAAGTTTCCTTTTCAGGTACCATGTCCACTAGACGAGGATCAGGAGTTTACAAGAGGAGGCGGACCGATGGTTCCTCTTCCTCTCGATCATCGGTATTTGCGACTAGTTCAGGCCAAATTAGACCACCGCAGCGCCATCGATTCCTACTTTTCCAAGGGCAGCCCACCTTTGAGCAGAGATATCAATCGATGAGGCACAAAGATTTGGGAAAGGGGCGTAGGATAGACTGGCCAACACTGGAGACTATCGGACTTGCAGCTGCAATCCGCCAATATCTTGAAACGCCCCCATTTCAACATTTCTTTGACATTGTTGAACCAACATATAGGGAGTTGACTGTGGAGTTTGCCAGCACTTTCTTTCTGCAAAGCCAGTTGCGGGACTTCCAACAACCGGATGCGATCAGTTTCCGATTAGCAAGGCAAACTTTCACGATGAGTGTACAACAGTTTGGGGTATACTTAGGCTTGTGGACTGAGGAGGATGCAGCTGGAGAGGTTTATAGTCGTTGTATACACACGCCTGGTGTGTCATATCCGCAGATGTGGGCCGAGATTTCGATGACACCGAGGGTTATGATGCCCCAAGGCATCTAACTTGCACGAAGGATCGCAGTACTTGCATGCATTCTTGGCTAGGACCATCAACGGCAGAGGGAGATAGCGGTGGTGTAGTTACCCGGTAGGACTGTTTATACTTCTACAAGCATGCACCGGCACGATCTGTCGACATGGGGTACTTATTGGCCGAGCGGATCAGTGCCTTCTGCAACAACTCAAAGAAGGTATTTTTCTATTTTGGGACTTACATTACTCGACTGGCTAGGAGCTTAGGAGTTTTGGAGGAAGCGATACCACATTTGACAGAGCTAGGGGTGATGGAAACATTGGGACTTCCCCAGATGGTTAGTATGGGGATGGTGACTCGTAGGCAGGGTCCGCTAGGACCAAAGTATAGACTGAGGAATGCTCTCTTGGCAGCACTCAAAGAGGAGCGACCTGCCCCACGAGCCCATGGTACACAGGATGTCCCACCTTCTTCTGATATTTCGGAGTTTTCCTCCAGACCGTCTACTTCAGCTCCTTCTGGGTCTTCTTCAGCTGTTTTAGGAGTCTCCCCAATTGAATTTAGAGAGCTGCAGCTTAGAGTGCGAGAGGTTGGCGAGGAGCGGCAATGATTTCATTCGACAAGAGGCTTTTCAACAGGACCTTTTACAGTCGGTGAGTTTGAGCCAGATGATGGCTCAGTTTGAGAGGCAGAGGGTATGCTTCAAGCCCTGATTGAGCAGGGAGGTAGGTTAGAGGCCTCTATGGCCAATGACATGTTCGATGATATTTTTGCTACAGACTTTGCACCGCACATCCACGAGCCGGGTTCCAAAGCGAGCCATTTGACATCCCTCTAGCGGATGATCTAGCTGGCCCTCCCTCTCCGACCGAGCACCTTTCAACACAGCTGACGAGCCTCCTATTGACGCTCCTGTGATCCACCGGCTCATATGACACTACTTCCGATCCTCGGAGAGCGGCCCACTCCTCCACCACAGACCGGCCACTGATATACCTATTGATGCACCTCTTTTCACTCCCGGAGCCATAATCAGGCGATTAGTTTCTTTTCCTTTTCATTTCATATATTTTGTACATTGAGGACAGTGTGTCCTTCAAGTGTGGGGTGGGTGATATTTATCCCATCTTAGTTATTTGTTTATTCTTTGTGCAATTTTTGTAAAATTTTGAAAAATTTTCACTTTGTTTCCGATGCTCTTCTTGTTGACTTGATTTTGAAATCCTGTTTATGTCCATGTGATCGGGTAAAACCGATAGTGTTGAGTTTTAAGGAAGAGTGTAAGATAATTAGTTTGAGTTTTGCACTAAGTTGCTTTGGTTTATTTAATTCTGTTTTGATGATTTTTGTTTGGAACCTACTCAAAAGCACACTTGTGAGAAATTGAGCCTAAATTGTAAGCATACACTTTATATGCTTGTATTTATTTCTTCTTGAGAGTGCCAAGTACTGTCTTTACTTTTAAAACTTGCTCGGTAATGCTTATGAGGGCCACAAGGAGAGTTTAACACTTTGGTATGATAGAGGCACTTAGGTTTTTCATTCTAGCCAAATAGCCTTCATTCGTTTATTGATTCTGTAGATAACCCCCTCTTTCAACATTTTCTATCATATTTCATTGCCACTTAGTTTTATTCTGCTTTGGGTTATGATTTTGCACATGAGTTGTTTTTATTGGGAATTTTTATCTTGGGAATAGCTTTGGAATCTTGTAGCAGCTTACTTCAATCCAAAAAGAAATTCACTCTATTATGTGAATGTTCTTCCCTTATGAAAAAAAAAAGAAAAAGAAAAAGAAAAAGAAAAAAAATATAGAAATAGAAGAATAAGAGGGAAAGGTGATGAAAAGAAAGAAAGTAAGTAAGCCAAACATTTGGACTTGATTCCTATTTCCCACCTTGGACTATTGTTCATTATTTATCCCTTATAATTTTTGTGGCTTGTGTGCAGGTCATGTAATTCATTGCAGAACACCATAGGTTGACTCCTTACAACCCTTACAACCCTTACACCATAGGTTTACCTACCCCTACCTAATCCCCATTACAACCCTTATAAAGACCTCTTGACATGGTTGTTGACTCTCCATAAGTGGTAGGAGTAGGATTTAAGAGCAAGAATATAGTAAGTAAGGCAGTAGTTGATGCATTGAGCGATTAAACACTACCCTTTAAACACTTTGAGTGATTTAGTGTGAATTTGGTGAGGAGTTGGTTTTGAATATTTTTGTTGAGACAGTATTGTGTGAATTATTGGCATCTTGGTTGTGATACTTGAATTGATTGCTTCTTTTCTTTTTGTTTGACTTACGCTTGTTAAGGATATGTGCAGGAGCTCTCTAGCTTGTCTGTCAGTTTAAGTATTGTTCCTTAGTGGTTTATTTTCCTTATTTTACTTTTGATTGCTTGAGGACAAGCAATGAGCTAAGTGTGGGGTTATTTGATGTGCGTAAAATACACACATCTAAATGGGATTTTTTAAGATTGATTTTATGGACATTTGGATGTGAATTGGTCTCAACACTCACCTTATACATATGTTTGTGTGCATTAGGTCCAAAAGAGGTCAAAGGATGAAAAAGGAAAGAATTGGAGCATAATTGGACGTCAAAGCTGCCAAAACGAGCTAAGTACGAGCATGAGGAAGCTGAACATGGCCATGTTGATCTCAACACTAGCCGTGTTCCCAACACGGTCACAAACATGGGCTGTGTTACCAACACGGGGACAAACACGGCTGTGTTGGACATCAAAGAAGAAGTAGATTTTAGGGAGCACGGCCACAGAGAGTAACACGGCCAGGAACACCATCCCGTGTTAAGAACACGGCCAGGAACACGGCCGTGTTGGAGGCGACAGGGGGTATTAATTAAAAGAATGAAAAGAAGAGAAAGAAGAGGAGGCTAGGGTTAGAACATCCCAAACCCTAATTTTTCTTTCTCTAAGGGTTTTCTGAGTTGAAACTAAGAGAAAAGGAGACTTGGATCAAGGTTTCAATCGGATTTCCTTGAAGGATCGAAGATTGGGCGAGGTTCGTTGATTGATTTTCAAATCGAGCAAGAGGAACAAGAATTGATTCAATTGGAGCAAAAGGATTTGGGGCTGTTTACTCTCATCCAAAGGTGTAATCGGGTTTTCTTTACCTTTGCTTATTGTTGTAATTGAATTCTTGTATATTTTGAGAATGAACATGATTAGCTAGATTGATTTAATCCATTGGGATTTCTTTACTATGTTGGCTTGATATTATTTTTTTGGATTGTTCGAGTTGGTTTTGTATTCTTCTTGTTTTCAGTATTAATAAGATTATGCATTATTCATGAGACGTTATGAATTGTGATGTTTAGATTGTTTTATGAGATTGAGAAATCCGTTTGGCAATTGGAATTTTGAATAACAAGAACTGGTTAATAATCGCTTAGAGATAAGGATAATTAACTAGCCGGATTAAGAATTAACAAAGCTTAATAGAGGCGGATTAAAGCTTAATGCTAATTTAAGAATCAATCGTTAGGAAGAGATTCCAACTTTAGGTTATTAGGTTTAGGAATTCGGTTATCTCGAGAGAGAAACCGAATTCGGTTAAGAATTCGTCCACGGGTAGCATAATTAGACTCACCGATCCTTTATCTTTTGTTTGATTGCCAACTAGTTTAGATTCCCTTTGGGTTTGTCTTCTTGTCTTGATTATTTCACTTATCAATTACTCATGCATCTCCCTTAGAACTTAGCTCGTAGTTAATAGTTAGTTTAGAATTTATTCATCATCCATTTTAGGTTAATATAATAAAGAACAAAGGAGTAACTCTGGGCTTTCGCTTTCCCGAGGAATACGACCTTGATACTCGTCATTAGTGCTAGACTGCATCGATAGGTACACTGCCTTAGATTGTAGCTAACACGAGTAGCACCCATCACATGCCGAACCAGGCTCACACTTACCGATTTGCTTAAAAACTTGAAAATTTTAATGTACATACATGATTTTTTCACTTTAAAGTGTGTGTATATGTATCAAACCTGACATTCATAGATCTCCATATAGATGTTGTCTCAATCTTGTTCACCGGCAATTTCTTTAGGGCCCGTGAGTGGTTCAGCGAGCTCTTGAGCATGGTGCAGGCTCGGATTGGAGACACTAGGTTTCTCCAGTTTGTTGCTACACTACCTTCGGCTGTTGGCAAGACTAATCACACTTCCCTCTACGTGCTAATCAAGAGGGGGATGGACATTACCCGCACCTTTCATACCTTGGTTGGAGAGCTGAGACTGTTTCCACTTTCTTTTGCTGTTATCACAGGGATTGATTTCTCGGGTACCCCCACACCCTTTGATGATGCCATTCATAACTAGAGGTCTGATGCTCGGGACTAGTTCATCATTGATCTACTAAGGTTCTTGCCTATGCGTAAGAAACCTCTTGCCTAGCTTATCAGAGCATTCCTCTTCACTATAGAATTCACTCCCCACGCTACTCGGGAGGTTGATCAGATGACCCGAGCCTCTAAGGTTTACTCTTTTAGGGCCATATTGTTCTGTGATTCAGGAAATTCGTTGAACCTCCACTACTTAGCCCCTTTGAGAGACTTGGACCAGGTCTCTTCATTTAACTGGGGATCTGCTGTGCTGACTTATTTGTACTAGTAACTAGATATTATGATCCACAAAAGTAAGAGGTTCTATGGATTTCGGCATCCCATTCATGTACATATTTCTCTCCCTATCATGCTTTGCATTTTTCTTTACTATGTCTTATGTGTCAACAATTTGAGTGCAAGTGTGGGCCTTGGAACTTAGCCTTCTGATAGCGGCTCACCCTATCAGTACCTCTCGAGCTTTTCCTCATTTGAGTTGCTAGGGCTTAAGCAGGAGCATTGCCCTACAGTGGGCACAGGTCTAGGAGCATTATATGTGGATCAACTCCTTGACTTAGGATGGCGTAAAAAAAAATACACATTAGTTTGATTTTACATTACTAAGGTTCAAATACTAACCCGTTTGTGTTGCTGCAAATCTATACTGACTGGCTTGGGGACCGAAAGAGCTAGGACCCATACATGTCCGCTACCGACATTAAGCACATGAGGATACTCCTTGCGGGGCTTACTTGCCACTTGTGGTACCTAAGCTAGCACATTTAGAGCTAGAACAGGGAGCCCACTCTTCATCATGTGCCCAGGTCTCCTTTCTTGTCCATGTTTTGGACGGCAGATGTCACGACCCGATTTGTGGGCTCGTGACTGGTACTAGAGAATGGGTAGGCGTAAGGCCATCGAATTCCGTAGTAAGCCTGACCATTCACTAACTTAATCAATTCTCAATCTAATAGCACTGATCCACAATTAACCTTAACCATCAGGTTCTACATAGTTAGAATGTGGACTGCCAGCATGAATAGGCAAGACCGAAATTTACATGAGATTACAAAATGATAAATTTGAAATTCCTACTGCGGAGATTCTAGAATTATAAAAGTCAACATACCAATAAAAATGTCAATTACATTAACCTGAAGATGAAGGAATCAGACTGCTAGATGAAAAACACTGCAGAAACACTAACCACACCTGAAAAATAGTTAAATTGAGACTGTCAGTCTCAGCAATGACTTAAAATCATATATCCAAAAATAATTACAAACACTTCAATAACACATTTATTTAATTTAAAATAAACATTAAGTCATGCAAAAATATACGTGTCATGCCATGCTTAAATAAAAATAAATTTCACATACTACGGGATGGAGTACTTCAGTAAAACCCTAATCCCCATTGCTAAACAGTCTCAGCCTTTTGGCTCTCTTATTTCTAACAAGACTGGCGCCCATAGAGCGAAGCTCGACTAGGGTCCTTAAATCCAGTCTGGTCACTTAATTTTCCAACTAAGCCGGCGCCTAGAGAGCAATGCTTGACCAGGGACTTTTATTCTGGCAACTCACTCTACTCAGCCCAGAGAGTTAAACTCGATCAGGGAAAATCCTAAACCATTCTTCTATTACCTGACTCAAATTTCATACCGATGCGCATGCAGTCCTGATGCAACTCATCAAGTGGCATGTTCTACTGCCGTCTCATCTCGAGTCAACATGCAATCACAATAGCCATAATGCAGAAATGAAACATATATAAATAGTAAATAAATAAATAATTAAAATATTAATCATTTAATAAGAGATATTATGTAAAATCTTAGCATGACACACGTAAGCAGATATATGACTTTAACTCACAGTTCTGACAGCCTCCTAGCTCTGCTCCGATGCCTCGGGTGGAACGAGCCAAATTGACGGATTTATCTAATCACGGGAACAATTTAATCAGAAAAAGTAAAATATTTGACAATTAAACCTAGGTTTTATGAGACGCCTTAGGAAAACATACTCTCTAATACAAATCTCCACGCGCTCCCACTTCGGGTTCGCATAACTCCTCTACTTTCTGAAAGCTGTCTTCAGCCGCTCGTGAGAAAAAGAATCTTCTCTAAAAGATCTAGACCAACTCTAGTCCTACCAAAATCCATTCGCCAATTTCCTTCCTAATGACATGTCCTTTGCACGTACAAAATATCCTTAACATCCACATCACATCATCCACATCACATCATCCACATCACATCATCCACATCACATCACCCACGTCACATCATCCATCCGGTTGCAATAACCGATACAAAACCATACCATCCTGACACAAAATTCATCCTCGAGTGAGATCTAAAAAGTCTCTATAAACCAACACGGAACCTACTATGCCACATATTCATTCTGACAGCAACTCAACTTGTCATCTAGAGAATCCCAAGCTAACACAATTTACTTTGAAAGATTTACTTATTTATTTGCTTTATAACCATCAGTGATAAAAATTTATTATATTCTAAAAAAAATATTTTTATAAAATCATAAAATCTCTAGTGATTTTATTTATATAAAATTCTACAATATCGCGTACTAGGGTGTATGATGCAATGCAAGATGTATAAAAAAATACTTAATGTCCTATCACTAAGGTTTGCAATGCAAGATGTATGATGCATGCCCTAAATGAGTTATGGAATTGTGCATGCCTAACAATGAAATGCCACAATGAATTCTTTTGGGACTGGGCACAATATTGTATTTTAAAACACTTTATTCTATTTAGAAAAATAAATAGTGTTCGCTTAGCTTCTCTGAATTTCAAGCATTCGAAAATACTCCTACCACCATTCTTAAGCTTCTTACAACCACAAAACTCAACCATATATGCTATGACCTCTACTCGACATTCCACGTACTAACTTCGGTTCTACTCATTAAGGCGATACTCGATGCGATGACGAGGCAGTTCATGGCACGACTGCAACTACGCTCTACACCAATACTAAACTGTGGTGCCTATTACCGAAACAACAATCGAAGTATCCAAAGCCGGTCTGCACTAATCACTTGTAGAAAACGGCACGAGTCTACCACGCTTCAAATCTTGTTATCGCTACAGCGCTGATTCTCAACACAGCATCAAGGACAAGCTCATAAGAAAAAGAAAAGTTAGACTCTCTAACAGTAAAAGCTGAGAAACTGGAATCAATGAAAACAAACAAGACAGACTTAATCCTAGCTCCGTAGTAGTAAGAATCTTAACCTAGGTCAAATGAAAACTAAACCTAAGCTCTGATACCAATTTTGTCACGACCCGATCTATGGGCCCGTGACCAGCACTAGAGAATGGGTAGGCGTAAGGCCACCGAATCCCGTAGTAAGCCTGACCATTAACTAACTTAATCAAATCTCAATATATATATATATATATATATATATGACTTGTACAAGCATCAAAATGTGAAAATTCCTCAAATATCAAATTTCGGGACTAAGAAACATCACACAGCTGATCGGTTGTAGAGATGAGCCAATCTGCTCTGCGTAGAGCTGATCAGTTATACGTAGAGCCAATCGACTCTACAGTTACAAAGTTTGATTATGACTCAAATTCCGGTCTTATAAATACGCTTGCACCTCGTTGATTTCCTCAAACGCTATTCCTTTATCCTAGCTTAGAAAATATAACTAAAAGAAGCGCAAAAAAGCCCTCAAGACCCTGACTGGTGATGAATGGGTCAAGCTTGAATACTTCCATCTTTTCTCCTTTAAGGCTTTACAACACATCAAGCTTGACTATAGATTTATTCACTCGGTTGCTAACCTTTGGTGCCTAAAAGACCATGTTTTCTATTTCAATGGCCAAGAATTGTTCCCAATGATTGAAGAGTTCATTACATCCTTGGTGGTCTTGATGATCTACCCATCTGATTGCTTTGCCAAAGCTTGATAATCCTTTTTCTAAAAAACTTGTAAAGTTGTTCAACATTCCTCTAGCTGAGGTACTTTCCCATGCTAGTGTTGAATCTGTTACTCTTACTTCTCTCATTGCCTACTGTGACATGAAAGAAAGGAGCATCCCTGTTTGGGTTTGGATAATGAGCTTTTGCCTTTACGCCCAATTTCTATGATTTTTCCTCAGGGAGGGGGAGATATCTGAATTGCTGATATTATTGATCAAGTGGAGCATGTTATTAATCCAGTTCCAGTGATTTTGGTAGAAATCATTACTATATTAGATATGTACAAGACCCATTAAAGGTTTACTATTATCCTTATTCTCTTGCAGGTATGCAACCAAATCACTTTTTCTTTGTATTCTTACGCCTTAGCTTTTCCCTAAGGCGCTCTTTCGAGTTTTCAACTTAGCAGGCTAATGTTTTAACTTTTGTCTAAGCCACCCTTCCAGGTTTTTGACTTAGCAGACTCTATTTTTGCATAAACCACCCTTTCGAGCTTTTTAATTAGTATTTTTTTTCTTTCATTCTTTTTCTTTTTATTCTTATTTTTCTTTTTGCAGATTTGGTTGGTGAATAGCTATAGATATTGACTGTTCCATGAGACATTGTTATGTATAAGCCTAAGCATGTATAGGTTTGCTTAATAGTTGTGCCTCAAGGCCATGGAGGCTGGACTAACTAGATGAAGGGCAATATTGGATACCCTTATTTGTTGGACTTGTCCTTAGTGGAAGAGTTAGCATGTTACACTTCTAATATACGGGGCTCGTGTCCCCTTGCCCGAGCTTCGAGCATCTACCTTTTACATTTCATTATCCTGTGGAATGCCATTGACTCAATTTGGGCTTAACTGACTCATTGCATGAGCTTAGGACCAGATTCCTGTCGCTAGTCGTCCCTTTTGGGTTTTTTGACTAGCCGTTTTCTCTTCTTAAGACCCTTACTTTTGCCTAGATGGCCTTTTATGGTTTTTCCGATTAGCGGGTCACCTTAATTTCTGCATAGGCAACCCTTTACGGGTTTTCAGCCTATCAGGACATTTTTATTTTATTCCTTTTGTTTTATTTCTCTTTGATTAGGGCTAGCTGCTCATACTTACCCTGAGCCACTTTGCTTCTAGTATCTGGGTTTCGACAACAGTTCTCAGCGATTTTAGCTTAACTTTTATGGGCAATACCACCTTTGTCCCATAGACTAATGTATACGGTGTTGCCCCTGTTGAAGTACGAATAGTTGTTCTGAAACCCTAAAAAGCATAAGGGAGTTGCTCTGCCCAATCCTTGTAAGTTTGCACTGTCTTGGCCAGTACCTTCTTTATATTCTTATTGGTTTCTTCTATGTTCCATTAGCCTGCGTCTATAGGGTGAGGACTTGTGATGTTCAATCTCGTACTTTGTCATCAGGGTCTTGAATTCTACTTGGAACTTAACACCATTATTCGAAACCATGTGATTAGATTCTTTTCAACAAACTTGGCCATCTGCTTGGCTCCAATTCACGCAAAGGACTCGGTTTCAATCCACTTCAAGAAATAATATATGGCGACCATTATATACCATTACTCATTACTGTTGCAGTCTTATTTCCCCGATGAAAGCTATCCCCTTAAGTTGAGAACGACCACGAAGAAGATATTGCATGCAATTCAAAGGGTGGTAAGTGAATATAATTGTTGTGGATCTAACATTGGTGACATTTGAGTAGAGCCAAAGTACTAACTGACGCCATCAGAGCTATAGGGACCAATGTGTATAATATGTGAAAATGGTGTAGTGATGCAAGAATATACTATTAAATTATTAAATTAAAAATAAGAATACACTGGAATCAACTTTTCTTATCCCTAATGGAGTTGCCAATGTATGCAGTGGTTTCGAGTGCGCACCTAAGTGTTCTTAGCCACTCCGGTACTGTAAGGCTTTTCAACCTAATTGGAAATATACTAACTAGTCATAGAGACTAGGGCGGAGAAAAGAAGTCACCACCTAGGTAAATGACTGGGACACTTTTACTTCTTATGTGGCATAACTAGATTCCTTAAGAAAGCTTTGCCATATCCACAGATGGATTCGGAAACCAACTTCCTTAACTATGTATTCCTACCTTTAACTTTATTAGTTAATACTCTACTCCCTATAAATGCAGCATAATATTTTCTGCATATAACTAATACATGTTATAGGCCTACCTAATTCTAGCCTAATTTTATTTAAGCATGGCCCAACCCTTACTAATTACTTATTCTAATTAACTATTAAATTACATGCATCAAAGTCCACTTAGTCTAGCCCATTGTTATGAATTCAAGGATTACTAACTATTATTACTAAATAGGCTACATCTTGCATGCCAAAAAAGTTTGTTTTAACTTCCTAATTCTAGATGGACCAGTTCATTAATTAAGCATGGCAAAGCCCATATAAGTCTTATTGGATTTTATGATTAAGCTCAATTTACCAATTTTTTAGTCTAATGGTGTATAGATTGCATGCCAAAGTCCAAATATTAAAGTCCAAGTCTATATGAGTTGTTCTTAATTAGTAATCAAACAAACAAGTATGTGTCCACTATTTATAGATTAATACATCAAAACCAAAAAATAATCATAAAAAATGGAGGAAAAGATGATGAGATGTATGAGTTTATAAGAACCTTCAGGTTGTCACCATATTGAGCAGGTCCTTGAGTCTCAAGGATCTAGAGTATTTTTGAATTTGTGTTTACTTTTGAAAATTACAGTAGGTATGTCAAATTCTTACCAATCGTTCTATATTTAATTACTAACCTTTTGGTCTAGGTATCCTTTTCTATTTATGAAAAAAGTAGAGGAAACCCTAAAGACCAAGATTATCATCCCTTTAATTATCAATAATCTCAAAGAATTACTGATAATTAAAGGGGTTTATCAAAATCCTTTTTTAATCAATAAATAAAAAGTTTATAAAATTTTGTGATAATTACCAATAAAAATATCTTTAATTATAAAAAATAATTATCAATTAAAACTTTCTAGAAATCATATTTTAGTAATTATTGACATTTAAAATCTAGAAAACATTAAAAACGACGGGAAAATTCAAATTTTGGGTTAAAATTTAATTTTTTTAGTCAATTTAGTCTAATTTAATTTTGAAATGTAATATTTAGCTTAATTACTCGTAACCCTAATCAGGATTTTGAATTTCCTCAACTCCGTGATACTCAACAGGAATAACAACTTTCATCATTAGATTTTCCGTAATTCTCTTAATATCTATATTCAGGAAATGGGTGCTTACCAGATGCATATTTAAGTTTGAGTACAATTTTAAATTGGAAAAATTAGAAATTTAGTGTTTTAACTTTTTTATTGTTTCTATTTTGGTGTCTAAACTATTTTTTTTTGTTCAATTAAATGTTTGGACCCTCTAAAAATGTTCAATATGGTATCTAGCTGGTTTTACTAGTTAAATTGCTTATATGACTTATTTTAAATAGTAAATTGAGTTAAATACCCTTTTTTCAATAATCTCATATTTTCTTTCTTTTTTGTTTATATCTATTTTCAGCACTACTTTTTAAAAATATTTTTTTTGTTCTCAAGAAATTAAAAGATAAATTAATTTTACTGATATTTTCTTATTCTTTATTTTTTTACATTCACTTCAAAAAAGTAAAAATAAGAAAAATTCTTTCACCTCAAGACAATAAGAGAAAAAGTTAGAAGCTATTAAATTTTTTAAAAATAAAATAATATTTAGAAAGTGATGAGTGAATTTTTAAGAAAAAAAAAATTCAACATCTTACCTTTTTATTGTTAAAAGATGATTTAATAAAAAAATAAAAAGAATATAAAAAATATAGAAAAAAAAGGAAAGGAGATATTGAAAAAAATTGCAAGGAAAGAGAAATAAACAAATTTAGGTCATTTCATATATAAAATGAGTTAAATTATTACTTTAACCTATAAAACCTACAAGAGACACTATAATATATATAAATTAGCAGGTTCATATATTTGATTGAATAAAAAAATAGAAAAAAATAAAAAAGTTGAAATACTAAAGTTATAATTATTCCTTTCAAATTTGAGCTCTCATCTCCTCTTTTGTAATATAAATAAATAAAAGTATGAAAATTATGCAATAGCATATTACGAAGTCATTCTAAATACCATGTGTGAATGATACCATAAGAATTTATGAAAATTAATATTACTTTAATTTTAATAATCTATTCACATAATTGAATACTAGATTAGCTAAATATATAAAGTATTTAGTTATTGATCAACTAAATATGTTAATTTTATTTATTAATTTTTTTATCTATTTTGAGATTTAATCAGTATTATTTGATAATTATGAGATTTATTTACATAATTTCTTTGTATATATAATTAAGGATTTTCCTAGAGTATCATTGTGGTACTCTACCATTATAAAGTTTATTTTTGATATTAGTTTAAATGTTTTATTATTCTTATATGTCCTTCTACTAATTTAGATTGTCAATGAGTTTATATATAATTTTTAATGTTTATATAAATCAAAACTATATAGATGAATCTCATAATTGTCAAGTACCACTGGTTAAATTTTAAAATACATAAAAACTTTTAATAAATAATATAGTATATCTAAATGATTGATAATTAAATACTATATATATGTGGTTGACTAATTTATTATTTAGTTATGTTAATAAAATATTAAATTAAAATAAAAATCAATTATTTATAAGTTTATACGTATCATATAGCTATATGGTACTTTAGAAGGACTCATAATTAAAAGTTATATATATATAGATTTACCAATAAGCTAATTGAAGAACATGTCGAAACAATAAATAATTTAAAATAATACTGGTTAGATTCAAAATATTTTTTGCCTCAGCCCACCAAATTTGACACCAATCTCATTTACATAACACTTAATGCAGTCCAATTACTGCATTAACTTGAATAGTTGAGGCATTGCAGTATAATGATTATTTCATTGACTCATATACTTGAGGCGGTGCAATAATTATTGCACTAATTTAGGCACTTGAGACGGTGCAGTAACTATTTTGCTGACTCAAATATCCAAGGTGGTGCAGTAAAGAGTCATTATGCAGGAATGTTGTCGATGCCACATTATTTACTGCACGTACTTAGCAAGTTGCGGCAGTGCAACTGAGGCGGTGCAATCTAATAATATATTTCACTGACTTAGACACTTGAGACAGTGCAGTAATTATTTTGCTGACTCAAATATCCAAGATGGTGCAGTGAAGTGCCATTATATAGGGATATTGTTGAATCCACACTATTTACTGGACTGACTCAATTATTTGAGGCGGTGTAGTCTAATAATTATGTCATTGACTTAGACACTTGAGGAGGTGCAGTAATTATTTTGCTAACTCAAATATCTGAGGTGATGCAGTGAGGAGCCATTATGCAGGGATTATTTATTTCACCGATTCTAATATTTGAGGCGATACAGTAATCTTTTCAAATACCTAAGGCGGCACAGTGAAGAACCTTGATTCAAAGACTTTATTGAATCATCACACGCAAAATATAAAGAATGAGAAGGAGTCAATTGGTTTAAGAAGTTGAACATAATGGAAAGATGTTTCAAAAGAAAGTATAAGGAAGAATTGTCTTGTAGCAAGGAGTTGGAGAATTCTACTCCACCATCTTCTAGATAACAACTTCACGTTCAACTTTTGAGAAAGTGAGAGAGTTGATGGACCATTTTCCTAAAAATAGATTCACGTGCTTAATTACCTTAATAAGTTGCTTCATTAATGATGTGGGTTGAAACAGTTATTAGAGACATGATCATTAAGTTGAGAAAGTTTATAAATTGAGGAGCTTACTTCAGAATCAGGACGAACAATCATTTCAACAAAAATCATATCAATAAATCAATAATACTTAGCAATATTTTCTCTTTAGTACTGTAGCTGTTTACTTATTCAAGTTTTCTTTGAGTTTTTTAATTTTCTTAATTTAGATTTATTTTATTCTTCATGAACACTATTTTCTCAGTTTATTTTCTTCAGCTTTCAATTTTATTATTCTTATTTCCTTCATTTTTAGTTGTTGTTCTTTATCTTAAAACAGTCATTTTATTTAGATTTAATAAAACTTTTAGAAGTAGAGATAAGAATTCATAAGATTTTGAGCCCCTTAAATCCTTTCGTACAATCATTTTAATAGAAATTAGATCAGTGCAATCAATTTACTTTTCATTAAACATATTAATTTTGAGGTAATTCGCCTCTGGTATGATCGAAATACTAGTGCACGCAAAAAGCTAAATATTATACAAATAAATACCGATTGATTATTTATAACTAAAAAATACACTTATAATTATAGAATATCACGATGATACTCTAACAAAACCCCGTATTATATTCCTTTCCTCTTTTATATATGGGAATATTGCAGCTAATTCTTTATAATTTATCATCTTTTAACACTTTAGTCCCTTTATTATTAAAAATAGTACTTGTACTTCTCGACTAAAACTATCGTTGGATCAATTCTTAACAAGAGGTAAACATGACCAAGTTGCATATGTTCTTTCGATTACAACAAAATTATTTTAAAGTTGTTTAGTCAATTTATCCCATATTTAGTGAGATACCTTAACCCTTATCTTGCAAGAAAATTAACAAACATTGGTAGATTATATTAATTGATGATATTGGAGAAAATAAAGAAAATATCTTAAAATATTAAATTTAGTCTTGATATTATCAATTATTTTAATCATTAAATTTTTACTTCATATATTTAATCTAATATTATCAAATATATAATATTAATAAAAGTACAATACTCATTTTTAAAATTAAGAAAATATTTATCATCAAATTAATAGCAGAAACCACACAACACGTAAAAAATTGGTACAAGTTATTAGAAGATTTTTACCTAATCTAGGGGTATCTTTATTTATACATCAAGCTAACAGATAATTGATATATATATTTATTAATTTTAAATAATTAAATACGTATCAATTTTTTAATATTAAAGTATAAAATATTCATATATATATATTATTTTTTTCTTTATTGCGGAATCTATATCTGATGTAGGTAAGAATTACCTGAAGTTATAATTGGAAACTGAGTGTTACTTTGCACTTGGATACACATGGTTTTTCACATGGCACTAGTAATAGTTTATTGTATGAACAAGTATAATCAAATTAGATTTAAAGTTAAACATATTCTCAAAGTGATCAAGGACAAGAATCATGCAATCATTACAAAGCAAAATCATATCGAGTATCCAAAATGTGTTCAAACATTCTTGTTAACTTTCACGCTAGCTCTTCTTTTTGACTAGTCTTCTTCTTCTAATTAATGCTATACCTTGTCTTGCAAATAATTAGACTCTTTGTTTTTCCAATGTAAGAACACACCCCACATGGCTACCCTCTCTCTCTCTCTCTCTCTTTCTTAGTTAATGAATTATGATATGAGAATGATGAGTGAAGGATCCCAACACTAGTGTCTGGTTAGAGGGGGAGAGAGAGAGATGAAAGAAAAGGTTGTATTAGGAGGCTTTTGCTTTGTCGGAGTTCAATTATACACTGGCTATTGGAAGTTCCAGATCCAAGAATTCCCTTACTTTCATGCAAAATTCTCTCTTGTAACTTAGAAAGAAAAGCTTTATGTAGATGGTGACCTTATAGATAAAATAGCCATTCTTATACTTGTCTTTTCTTTTCTAATAAAGACTGCTAAAGTATAAGGAGTGGAAACTTTGTCTTTGTATACCAATCTTTTCTTTGCAAAAGTTTTGAGGTGTGGAAGCTGTCCTGGATGAGACAAGTATTGCAATAAAAGAGAAAAGTATTGTAATGCCTTTGAAAAGTGTGTGCATATTTTGAATGCTTTAGTGCACTAATGACCCCTAAAAAGAATACAACAAGTGGGTTCGTGCTTTTATATATCTTTTTCCCATTCCTTTTATCAGCTTGTGATCATTTGCAGATCATGTTTCAAGATATATATTTTTCATACGATGATAACGGCTAGTCATATAAATACATATATACATTAACATTATTCTAAACAACTTTTCTAGGCCATTACCTTCTTGTTCAATTATGGGTTAGACTAACAGCAAAATTATTTGCTCAACTATCTAGACCATGCATGTTATATGTATGTGCTTCTTCAGGGGCATATATATTACATATCTAAAACGTATCCATCATGTGGAAATCTATATGGATTAAGTGTCAACATGTATATATCCATAATTAATACGAGTTAAAATTTCAATTTTTGACACATTTAAAATTAAAAATATCTTACCAGCTAGATTAACGCTTGGTGATGTTAAAAATACATAATATGAGAATTAATTGATGATAGACTGATATAATAGAATAATTTATGACCCGTTTTTAAAATATTATTTATTTTTTCGCCTCATAATTCTATAGGTATTCGGTCATGTAAAACTCCATTCTCTTGATTTTTAGTTATTATAAAATATTTAGTCGGCTCATAATTTCATAAAAAAGAGATATGATATTTGACATTATAAGACTCAAATCTCTTAATTGCGGAAAAAAAATGTAATATTTGATATTATAAAACTCGAGTCTCTTGATTCTTACTCATTGTAGAATGTTGTATCGTAACTGATTAAGATCATGTATATCATAACTACAATAACCTCAATTCCTCATCTTACGATAACTACGGATCTCTTCTGCATAACCCAAGAAGTTATTTTAGCTGTTGGCCTTATAATTGCAGCGGCCACGCATCATTGGTGGACTAAAAGATAATTTTGACAATATATAGAAAGTGTTGGGCGAAATTTGATAATGTCAATTGTCATCAGAGTATATTATCTAGAGAATGTTTCTTTCATGTCGGCTAACATCGCAGGCCAAATCATTTAAACATGGTAATCCAAACCTTTAGTATATATTTGTGTCAAGTTTTAGTCCAATCTTTTAATTGTGTCAATCATATTTTCAGTTTTTGCAATTTGGTTAATTTTCCACCCCTTCAATAACTTTTTAGCATAGAATTATACAAGGGCACTAATGTTTTTATAGAAATTAACTTATGATTAGCTTTTGAGAAAATTTCTAAATGAGCCTTTGGATGATTTTGATTACTTATTTTACACATATTTTTTTCTCCAGAATATATTGAATGTATAGGATTTACAATTACAATTATCCATTCATTTTGTTACATGGATTAATGTAAATATCTAACAAAACCATCTACATTTGCTACTATTACTACTTAATGATAATTATCGTTATTATTATTAATTAAGACATAATTGCAACTTAAATTCTGAATTTTTAATATTTTTTAGTTTTTTAAAATGACTTTTAAATTTTGCAATATTTGAGTCACCAATTCTTTAATATTTGCAATTCATATCATCGACAAATATTTCTGGTGTATTTATACCAGACAAGATTTTTAGGTGCTAGACGATGCATCTAAATTAAATGTCACATCATATCTATCTAAGTCATTATCTAAATGGTACATTTTGCATAATTTTATTTCCAAATTTAAGCAAAACTACAATCCCCAAATTCGAGTTAACACCATAAACACTTGATGAAACAAAAAATACATGTAAGTGATTAGCCAGATTTATACCAAATGTGCTTTATTTATGGAGTTATGAACATGTTTTGCAAGCATAATATGTTTTGTAAATGAAAGAGGTGGAGAGAGATAGACTATCAAAGTTAAGAATGGAAAGCAATATTAAGAGACAAAAAAAAAAAATGCTAAAGATCAGAACTTAATTTACAATTAGACCTTAATTTTATGTTTTATTTGAAATATCTAAAGATTCATTTATAAAATATTTAAAATTACGTATTCGATTCACAAGCAATTCGAAAAATATTAACAGTGAGCAAAATTTTGACAATACCAAATTTGAACTAACAATTTAATTTGGTTTGGTTTAATTTAAGAAAATTTAGTTTAACCAAATATATTAGACTAATCAAATGATTTTTTTTTTATAACGAACAAAATATTTTAATATGTTAATGTTTAAAAATTTTATATATGATTCGAGTTAATTCATATTTATAAAAAAAAAAGGATTATTTAATTAAGTTCAAACTGATTTATTCTCATCTCGGTTCGATTTATAAGTAATTTATTTAAATAATTTGATCGATTTTGAATGGATTCTACCAATATTTGCCCTATATATATATGTGTGTCTATGTGTATTAACCACACATTTTCTCTTCTAAACCTCCCTAGCATCAATAATCTAATGACTTGCCTCTACACTCTGCATTACTCTACGGAGTTGTCACCTTCCGCACATGTCCATTAACTTCACTCATCCTTCCTTCAACACCTCACTCTAATACTACGTCCCCCTATTTCTAAAAGACACCAAGGCCATTCATGCCGTACGAGCATATTAAGCAAGGAAGGTATCAATATATGCAATAACATTTTCGGGTGATTCTATATAAATATCAAATTCATTATTATAAAATATTCAGTACATTTTATTCTTTAAATATAAAATAATTGATTAATTAATTGTGTTTCTTAAATTTTAAAACATAAGATTTTATTCTTTATTTTACTTTTGATTTATACTATGTTATCTATTATTGTTAACACTATATTATTATTTGGTAATACTGACATTAATGCTTATGAAAAGAGAAACTAAACTGAAGAATAAAAAATATAAAAACTCTATTGCAGTTAAACAAAATTTTTTTACCCTTTCAACTAAAAAGCACCCCAGTGATATCTATGATAGAATCAACACTTTTAAGTGTTTAATACAGTCTCCTAGTTAAAGTTGTGGGGAAATTACATATTACATTCTTAATCAGAACAAGGGCCTCCAAAAACTAATACAGTTGTGAAAGAAAAGCATGTCTGAATGTTTCTTTGTAAAAGCATCCAAAGCAAAAAGGAATATGATTATATATGTAGAATGGAGATGTAGGTGAAGATGTAGCAGTACTTTGTGCAGCTATATAGCTAGGCACAGATTGAAAATACATATAATTGCAGTCAATATACCTAAGAGATTTGTTGGTATAATATAAGTCCCTCAAGTCATTCATCCTATAATGGGAACACAGCTCGAGGTCCTATCCTTAGTTGACAAAGGCCACCATTAACATCAAGTAGTGGGTTAGTTCTTAATGCTGAAAGAGATCACTCCTTTTTCTTTATTTTGTTTAATTGATAAGTAGTGCAATAATTTCCTTTTTTAGGAGAAATAGCGCAACAAATTTTTTTTTTTCTTTTGATTGATAAAACCAAAAAATATGTTTAAGGGATTACTAAATTTATCTTTAGCGGATAAGCTACCAAATACTTCGAAATGATTTAACTCAACAGTTTGAAAATCTGTGATTAAATCTCAAAATATAAGAATTTATATATATATATATATATATAGGAGTTTATACATATAGAAAATAACACAAAACTGAGAATACGAACTGAAATATATATATATTCTTTTTGTTATTTTTTCCCTCCTCTTTTTCTTTTTTCCTTTATGCTCATTTTTTTTGACTCCCCTTTTTTCCTTTTGTCATGCTTAAGTGAGGACATATTGACAGTTGGGAGTGCTTAAAGCAGGCTGAATATCAGTTATATTTTGAGTGCCAGTCTTTGCTTCTTTCTTTCTTTTTTTTCTTTTTTTGATTATCTTTTCGTTTCATATTTACAGATTACAAAAAGAATACTCAAAGGGGAAAAATAAAGTATTATTTTATTGCTTTTTATGGCATTGGTTAGAATTTTAAGCCAAGAAAAAGAAAAGAAAAAAAAGCTCAGAGAAGGTGTAAAGAGATTACCATTGGGTTTCTTATGAGCAGAGGAAGGTATTGAACTTTCTGAAAGTAAGATATGCCCATTTTTCCTCTTTAGTGGGTTAATAACTTATCTCTATGATTTTTGCTTAAATAAGAAGAATGATCAAGACCTAAACTTTCTTTTAGTGATTCCACATCATATATTCTTGCAGTGATTTCCACAAATTTCAGGGGAAAGTATCGAAAAATAAATCGTGTGATTTTTATTGATAACAATGTTTTATCCAATTCTGTAAGGAAATTAGTAATTTATGATATGTCATCTGAGTAATAGGACATATCAGTGCTACATCAGCTAAAAATGTATTTTAATAAATTAGTGACCGTATAAGAGGAATATACTGAAAATATTAACAGAGTAAAAATTCATACTCTAAATTGTAAAATAAATTCACATAACAAGAGTTGTAAATGTGCAAAACAATAGAGAACTCTTTTATGAGAACATTTTATGTCATACGTAAAAAATATTTAATTAAATATTGACTTATGATATTATTTATTTAAATGCTATATTTTAATTGGTTATTTATTATTATTAACCATCTATGATCAAAATGTAATAAATACAAATAGAACAATCAATAGATAATATCACATGACACAATGTAAATTAGTTATATCTACAGATGATGGTAGACAGTCTCTTTAAAAAAATTTCCTTAATTTTGAGTGGTTAATGGTTATAAATAAGCCAACTAATACACATACAATACTTAATAAATAATACTATATGTCAATATTTAATTCAGTTTATTTATAAATAATATAATAGACACTGAGAAATTTTTCCTACTAGCTAATCATTTAGATGACTATAAGATCATTTCATCTGAGCTTATAACTACTACTTAAATTGAAATAAAATGAGCAGTGAAATAAAAGAGCAAAGTAAGCTTTCCTTATAATTGCAAATACATAAAAAAAAAAAATTGAAATAAAAATTGACTATTCCAGTATATTATACTTAATTATTAGATGAATATTTTATTTTGTAATAGTGAGAGAGTGATGCATATATTAAATAATAAAATATGTTACTCATTTAACAATAGATATATAAAAAATTCAGAGAAAGAAAGAAATAAATTTAATGGAATAGTTATCTCTATCAATTCTTTTGAGGAGCTCATAGATTTGTTAGTTGAATAGCTTAGTAGGTGATTGTCGTATTATATATCTAATGTAATTCCAAATTATACTCATGGCTCCATTTTGATTTGAAGTCATAAAGATGCGATCTGCCTTTTATGATTCTAAAGTAAAATCTTCTTTATAGTAGTGTGAGGATTAGATGCTTCTCATTTTTATGCTGATCCTCTTTTTGATCACTGATCATTCCCTCCAGTACTCTTCAAACCATCCAAATAATATAATATATAACATCCTCCACTAATGAAAAAAAGTTGTGTTCACTTTTATAATTCCTTGGAAGATTTTTTTTTTTTCTTTTGTCCCTCTTTTCCTTTCAAAGTAACTCTTCTCTTCGCATAACCCTCAAGTTATGGATCATATGCCTCATCTAACATGCATTTGATTTTTGACAAACCATTCCAAAATTATATCTTTGGGATATTGCATCTCATCTATTTGATTTGACTCGAAAATATTGTAATTTTTATTTTTTTTGATAAATTTTTAAAACAAAAAAATAATATGAGAATGTCGATATTATATATAACATGAAACACGATTCAATAAAAAATAAGAAGATAACTATCTATTAGATAATTAATTCGGATTGAGATTTTCTTATATTTTTTTTGAACATGATCTATATGAAGAGAAATTGACGGAAATAAACATTTTCTCCTATTCCATATATTTTTATAAAAAAACAGAAAAGAATAAGAGCTCTCCTTACTTATTTTCTGTCTTAAAAATAAAGAGATTTAGGGTCTATTTAGTTCAGCTACAGCTAGTAACTGGTGGCTGATAGCTGGTAGCTTATGGCTAATAAATTAAACCGTTTGGTAAAATTTTATTAGCGTTTGAAAGTATAACTTATCGTTAAATATATTTTGTTTTATTATATTCAATGATACAAATTAATAAAAATAATTTATAATACTTAAAATATTATAGTTAAATTTCTTTAGCTAAATTGTATTTATTTAAAAATATTTATAAAAGTTATTTTAAAAGAAAAAATTTAAATTTAAATTCTACTAATGTTTCTAATTTGAATACCATAATTATAAATATTATAATTATTTAACTATTAAGAATAATTTTAAAATAACAATTATTTATTATAAAATATAAAAATTTAATTATATGATATCAACTTAAAATAAGTTATTATTAATAAGTTTTAATAAGGATAGTGTTTAAATAAATAAAAAATTAAATTAGCTAGCTAATAAAAAAAATTAAAATAGAACTGATACAATCAATAGGTAATTGAGACCAAATCACTTATCAACTGCTGTTTTCTAAATATTTACTAAACGCTTTAATATAATTATTCAATAAAAAACAACTATCAACTGTATTAAACCTCTGGACCAAAACCTTGTTAGACTATAATGTATGGACAACTTCGGTTGTGATTTTGTTGTGAACTGTTAATTGATTACAAAATCCTACCCTTCCACAAACTAAAAGCTTAGTTATAAAAGCAGGTCTTAGTACATGTTAAAAGGAATTAGTTTCTTCGAGAGTGTCATAGCTAGGGACACAATTATAGCTGAAGAATTTCCAGAGTTAAGGGTTTAACCCAGCTCAGATTTCTTCATGGAGCTGTAATACATGGTCAATTTTCCCTCTAATGCATAATTATAAGAAAAAGTTACATAAAATACTATTTTTTTTAAATATTATTTTTATTATATTTTATTTTTCATTTTTACCTATTTTAACTTTCATTTTTACTTATTTTACCTCTAATTATATCATTTTTACTGTTTTCTCTATACTTTTTTCTTTTCTTTTCTTTTTCTTTTTTCATTTTGATTTTCAAATTCACTTCTTCCTTCTTTTTCGGCACTCTCATGGTGTTGCATGACAAAATTTTTTCAAATTTTTTGAATATATATATATATATAAGATTTTGCAACTGATTTTATTTAAAGGATGGTTTTAACTTATTCTTCTATTTCTCCTAAATATAATAATTTTTTTTAGATCTTAAGAAATTTAGTGAATCCTATTTGTGTTGATAAGAAGGAGATTTCAGGTAATATTGTTTCTAAAAAAATAGGTAAGAAGTCAGTAGCCAAGAGTTTGAAAAAAAAAAAGCAAGGTATTGGTATTTCTTTATCTAAAAATATTATAGAGACGAAATCGATAAATAAATATGCTCATTGCCATTAAAATATCATTTATTGTTGCTCTTTGTTGTATGTACTAACTTGGAATAAATTTTTGAGTTTTTGATTTGTTGATTAATGATAGAAAAAAATATGTTGAATCCTTTTGATTTGTTATTGATTTCATTTTTAGAATATTAGCGTTTTATAATTTGATAAGAAGTATGTGATTTATCTTCTAGTGTTGTAGAATGTAGATAAATAGATGATTGCAACTAACATTTGAACATACACTTAAGGTGTTTAATGAATTTCTTAAATAAGTTTTTTTTCTTTCGCTTTTGGTGATGGTTTTAATGGGTATGGTACTAATGAGTTTGATATTATATTCAAGTATATATATATATATATATATCAAAACATGCATATAAATACTATTTTTGTATAATTTTAAAAAGATAAAAATTTTGTTTGTAACCTTTTTATTTTAATATGCTAGAAACTTTTCAGTATAGTGATACAAACATTATTATTTTCTTTTCATTTTTATCAGAAATATATAGTGAAGAATGACAAGAAAAATAAAATTATAGAATGATGAAAGTAAGAGTAAGTGGATTATTATACAACTAACAAGAAAGTTGATGACGTGGAGCATTAATTTAAGACTTCATGGCTAGTTATTTAATTTAATTTGATCTTTTTTCTTTGCACTAGTGATAATATACTTGTACTAATAAATTGACTAATCTTTTTAAATAATGTCAAACTTACATATGCATAGATACCAAAATACAAGCAAAAACCAAATAATAATTTCGAATACTATATATATATACTATATGTATACCAAATATATATGAAACATATACTAAAATCTGTAAAATGTATACCATTTACTGTAACTTTTTCTTATGTTTTTCTAAAGACATAAACATAGTGAGTATATTATATATAAGAAACATATACTAAAATAAATTGAATGTATTTTATTATTTTGAATAAACACTAATATTATATCTTTGCTACTAGAAAAAAAAAATTAGAATAAAATCATGTTAAAAAAATTAAAATTTTGATTAAAAGTTACCTAACATATACATAATATATAGCTAACATATATATTTTATACCCAACATATAATAAAACAAGAGTAATGTATAGTATTTCCTAAGAGTTTACCTTTCTATTTTATAAATATGCAATCTATATAAATTAAAGTAGTTGCACATACCGAATATATATTTAATGTATACCATATTTTGTTGAGTGTATACTATTTGCTGCTACTTTTACTCTTTTTTCAACAGGTGTAAG
Organism: Ricinus communis; assembly: GCF_019578655.1. Lineage (NCBI taxonomy): Eukaryota > Viridiplantae > Streptophyta > Magnoliopsida > Malpighiales > Euphorbiaceae > Ricinus > Ricinus communis. The sequence continues at coordinate 512,409 of NC_063261.1, read as the reverse complement.
TATTTAAAATATACTATAAATATGTGCAATAGATACTAAAATAAATATAATGTACACCAATTTTTAGAGTTTACCTTTTTAATTTTCTATATTTGAAATATATATATATATATATTATATATATATATATTAAAATATTTCAAATATCAAATATATACTTAATGTATTTTATATTTGATGGAATGGATCTCATTTGCTTCTATCTTTTTTATTATATTATGTTATAAGTATTAGGGCTGAGCACGGATCGGTCCAATTCGGTTATTTATAAATCACCAGTACCATACCAAACCTCGGTTATTTTAAAATTGAAGGTACCAGTACCGTACCAAACATAAAAGGATCCAATACCGTATTGTACTAATTTTACGGTTCAATACAGTTCGGTTCGGTGCTATTTTCGGTTCTAAAAAATTTAAAATCACAACTTTAATCTCATCTTTAATCAAATACATTTAGAGAAAATATGATTACCAACCTAAAAAAAATAGCATGAAAATCTGAATTAAAATTGCAATCACATTCTTGAACAACCTGTTTCGTAATTCAATCACTTGCAAATACAATAATTCATTCAATATTCAAATACAAACCATTAAAATATATATTACTGCTAGCATAAAAATATTTTACAGATGGCAATCATTAAAATAAATAAATTTACAAACTTTATGTAGCACTAAAATATATGTCCAAAATTAGCAAAGGAATGTTATTACCTCCCCTCAAAATTAGCACTCCATATTTAATCTTGGCATAACCAATCTCAGGATCTTGAATAATTTCTATAATAAAAGTAAAAAATTACATCAATAAGACTTAAGAGCATCAATAATAAACAAACATATGTAAGAAGTAAAAAAATGTTACATGACTCTATGCTTTCAATATCCTCTATTGATTCTTCTAGTTGGATAGGTTTATTTGAACTTTTAAGCCAATCTTGACAACAAATGAAGACCTCCGCTGTTGTAGGAAGTAAAGAACTTCTATATTGTTAAAAGATGTTTTGACAATTTTTTCTCAAGTTTTGTTTGATCCTTTTCAAAAAAAAAAAAAATTTATAAATATAATTTAATATTTTTTATATTTTAATATTAATTTATAATATTTTAAAGTTAATAAATTAATTATTTCTAAATATTTAATTTTTTAAATTTTATTAGTATAATAATATAAAAATTATTTTTAAAATATTTATTTCTTAATTTTAATATTTATATAAATTAATACTTTTAGTATAATTAATATTATTATTCTTAAAATAAAAATATTATATAATTAAAAATTAATTTATTAATAAATATAGTGTAAATAATATTATATTTATATAATAATATATTTTTATAATTTTTACTAATTTATATAACTTTTTATTAAATTAAGTAATTTTTTAATTAACTTGTCAAAAATTTATAGACAATAAATAAATTTTAAATCTAGTATTATAGTATGTATACTAGATTACTAGTATTAATATACTATGTGACATATTAATATATATAACTTATATTTTTTATAGAGTATAAAGTATATTATAATATTATATTTATTTTTAATATGTATTATTTTTGTATTTCGATAACAATTGCTTGAATTATATAAATGATAAATATAAAATAATTTTTTATAGAGTATATGTATTATTTTTTTTAATATATGTATTATTTATATAATATAAATAATTATTTATAAATATATGTAAAAAATTCGGTTCTACGGTTTGGTCCGGATCAATACAAGACGGATCGGTTCTGGTACGGTTACGGTATGGTTTTTACTAAAGAACCAGTACCATACCATAATAGTATAAAAATTCGGATAGGTTCAATTCGGTTATAAAAAGTTTTGATTTTTTCGGTTCTGATACTTTTCGGTACGGTTATTCGGTTCGGGCGGGAATCACCGAGATCCATGCTCAGCCCTAATAAGTATACATAATATTTAATAATTTCATAGAAATATAGAATAATAAAGTATTATCATAATACTATTTTTGTAATTTCTAATAAACACGAGAGTTATTATATAAACTTTAACTAAATCAATCAAAATAATTTTCAATTTATAGTATTTTTAAAAGAAAGACTTTAACAAAAAATAATATTTTTGACATTTTTTTGGATATATTTAAAAGAATCCCTAAATATAAACCCATTTTGAGAGAATATGCTTAAACCTAAATAGGTTTTTCTGTATTATTCTTTTTAGGTGATTTAACATTAATTATTTGCTTATTCTCAAACAAACACAAACTTTTCTTTCTCTATCTCTCTTTCTTCTTTTCTTTTTGTAATTTTTTCATAAAGAAGGATCACGATCCTGTTGGATAACGTCCAAAAAGCTGTGCATAAGTTGTGGAAGATGTCTCCACCCAATGGATTTTTTATGCGTAGGCTTTATTTTCCTTAATTGTAATTGGCCTCCGGTTTGAACTTTCATGACCCTGAACCTATATTGCCAAAGTTTATATATACTAATGTCCTCTGATGCGCACCGAGGAGATTCTAGAAAATAATAATAATAATAATAAAATATTGTTTCTTAAACACTTTTGGCCTCGCTCAATCACAGTTGAAGTTTAATTCAAATAAAAAAAATATTTATTTTTTCTAAAAATTATTATTATATGTCATAATAAATAAAAAAGTGACATAAATAGATAAATGCTTTATATTTTGATATTAAATGATTAACGTATATTTTATTATTTAAAACTAATAAATATATATTAATTATTTATCGATTTGGTGTATGTTCATATATTAAGTCTAGATAAAAATTTTATTTATTTTTTATAAATAAAAATAGTTTTATTAATTTTTTTATATATAAAAGATAATTTACTCGAATTTAGTATGGTTTTTAAAAGTAAAAAGTTTTGGATTTCTTTTTTTTTTTTTTTGCTTTAAGTAAGTTTTCATTTTTACTGTAAGAAATTAACTATTTCTGTAGTCTTATTGACGGCCTATTAGACTTTTCCTGAATATAAAAAAAATTACACAGTAAAAAGTGGTTCCAACTCACCAAGTTGCAAATGAATGTGACAGTTGATGAATTACATTTTAAAATTTGAAAAATATCTTCTTTTTCTGTCATCATCTATGAACTTGCATACTGGAAATTTACATGCTGCATTAGTTTGTTATTCCATTTTCTTTTGCTGAAGTTAGGTAGTTAAGTAAAATAAATTAGAGAAAAATAGAGAGGCATTACATACTTGTCGCATTAAAATGCAGAAAACCATAATTAGAAGTGCCATAATCCATTACAAGTAACAACCAGAATGAACATTAATAAATATACACCATCCTACATTACTAAACCCCCTCTCCTTAGTTAAAGATTTTTCTTCTTTTGTTTCCCAAGTTAGTTTAATTTCTTTCTTTCTCCCCCCATCAAAAGAAAGCTACCACAAAATTTAAAAGCAAAGAAGAGAAAAAAAAAATGAAGTAAAAGAAAAACAAAAAAGAAAGAACAAGAACTGCTCATCACTAAATATTAACTTATATGAAGTATACCCCCTCCCTATCACAGTTCTTGAATTTTGAAAAGAATTTGCCTATCAACAGATTGTAGGATTCCATTATCAGCAATGTTTGAGTATTCATCTTCATCATCGTCATTAACATCAATGGCAATGTTCAAGTCAAGTGAGAGAACTTTGTTCTTCTCATCTGATTCATCCTCTTCATCCTTGACTTCTTTCTCCCCACTACTTTTTACTCTTCTTGAAGGTGAACAAGCTCTTGACGCTGAACTATAACTTTCACTACCGAAAATGATAATGGCATCTTTCAGAGGAGCATTTTCGCCACCAGGAAGTGCTACTTTTCCACTTTCAATGGCTTTCTTGATTGCCTTTTGAGAACAGTAATCAACTTGCTCCACATCTTCCATGAAGAATACTCGATGAGGATTCTCATTCAATGCAAGGCCGAACCTCTCATGATAACCACAACCCAACTCATCTCTACCCCTCTTATTCTTGGATTCATCAGTTGAATCAGTTCTTGTTGATGAATAGTTGCTTAGACCAATTGAAACAAAGTTTGCTTGGGAGCCATAGACAAGTCTGGCTAACTCTCTTGCAATCTTTTCCTTTCCTTCAGAATCAACTCCTAAGAAGAAGAGCCAAGTTTCTTCTCTTTCTGCTCGGTTATTGGACTTGCGTTTGCTCTTGCTCCTCCCGGACCTGCACTCAAGAATGGCAGTCGCGATTTCGGGAATAATATCTTTCTGCCATGGAACCTTTTTCTCCAAGCTACTGCATAGAATCTTCAAGTTTTGGTTATTGAGCTCCTTGAAGCTTTGTAAGCCTTCTGTGCCGTCCACTGCTTCACTTGAAGAAGCTGAATTTGGGCTAGAGTTAGGATTTGATAAAAGCTCTGGTTTGGTAACGCTAATCAAATTGCTTTCAGAGCCTTCGGCATTGTTACATTCAGACAACCAAATCTTCTGCTCTTTCTGAAACTGTCTTGGCTCGAAAATGACTGGCCAGCTTAAAGGCGCTTGATTTATGTTGGTGTTGCACTCATGGGAAGAAATGGAAATTGGGGAAGCAGGAGATGAAGCAAACTTTATGGTTTTTGGAGGAGAGTGAGATTCTTTATTATGAAATGAGCTGCCAAATGAGTTCCATTTCTTCAGAAGAGGGCTTGTATTCGTACAATATTCCTGCTTGTAACAATGAAAATGAAGTTAAGCCCATTTAAACTTCATGATTAATCCAACATTAAACAAGATTAACTATATATAATAAGGTAATTAATTAAGTACCTTATCATCAATAGTGATTCTTTCTGTCTCTACTTTATGCTGCTTGAGCCATGAAGGCAAGCTTGAGCTAGTGGAAACTGTAAAATTGGTAGTGAACTCCCTCTGACTGCAACCTATGCTTTGAGCATCTCTATTGAAATTGACATTGAAGTCTGTGAAACAAGTTGAGTGATTATCAACTGCAGATTCGAGCTTCGGCCAACCATATCCATTGGTAGATACTTTGCTTCGGTACCGACATTGTAGGTCACTGCATATGAGTAAAGACAAAAAGAAAAAGGATTAATATGAGATAGAGGCATATGAAGAATAATAGAATAAGTTAGGGAACTGGCAATAGGTTCACATAGAATAATATGCTAGAATCACTTAAAAGTTACCTGTCAAGATTGAGACTCAGGCTCAGGCTACCAACTGGAATTGGGAGAGGATATAATTCCCAAATAGTCTCTAGAGAAGGGCGGCCTGACTTACATTTCATGTATGTCTGGAAAGTTGCAACTCCCATGAGCCACAGCCTTTCAGTTTCACCAATTCCGCGGATTAATCTTTTCAGCTCCATGATTATGTACTCCCCAGAGCAGTAATAGCTTCTCCTTTGCTCACCGTATTCCGACCAAAACTCAGCAACCCATTTGATATCACCCAAATATAAGAAAACCCCTCTATTCAAATAGCTCTTCACTGTGCACCTAAGCTCTACAAGCTTTTGCTCAACCTCCTCTTGTGGAAGATCTCTCAAAGAGATGAGAGGAAAGCTTATGAACCGCATCGCTCTCAACTCCCCAGGAGCAAGGCCTCTCTCAATCTTATTCATGACTAGTCTAACTACACTTTCTGTACTAGCTAGACATTCTCCTGTAATGATTGTGTTTCTCTTTTTCTCCATCAATGTGTTTAAAACACTCATTACATCATCATTACTAACCTCATGATCTAATGGCTTGCTTAGTGTGACTCCATAATGACTAAAAGGAAGAGACGGAGACACATTATTAGTGCTAAAAATTTGAGGTTTAGTGATTTCTTTAGACTGGCAACTTGTAGCAGTAGTGCCTTGAGAACAAATCTCCAAAGAAACTGCCTGTTCTACCTTGTTCTTCACTTGGGTACTTGAGAAACCAGCTTCCCTCATAACTCTACTAACACTCGGGTCGTCTAAAATAGAGATTATGAGCTGTTCTATCTCAATCTTCAAAGCTAAAATGGGTTGTTGCTGGTTTTCAATGGAGCCTCGACGCTGGTGAGCCTGAGCACGCTTAAAAGCTGCAACCAAGGCATTAGATAAGGAAGGATAAGAAGAATGAGGACCTAACAACGCACTGGAAGTGGAAGCAGGTAGGCGATTTAGAGCAACATTAAAGCAAAGCTCTAAGGCCTTGCATTGGAGAGGATGAGAATGGGATTGAAGGCAAGCTCTTCTGAGAAGGCCATTTGTAGATGCCAACATAGCACTTGCCACATGAAGAGGAGTGACTTGGGCATGGCCTCGACGCCTAGCAAGGCTAACTGCTTGCTTTACTATATTTGCAGCCTCAGCAGTAAGAGCTTGCTGCACACTGCATATTCCTGCTCTCATTTTCTGTTGGGTTGGATGTACACTCCTTTCTCTTCTACAACTGCAATTATTTTCAAGATATATGTAGTTAATTGCTTTAACTACACTATAAGAGAAATTGGTTTCATGGGTGGTTTTTGTCTTTTCTTTTCTTCTTTTAAGACATATAGCAAGAGAAACCAACTAAGGGAATTGTTATAGTAGGGCTATCAATATATGGAACTAAGCAACTAACTGGTTTATATTATGGTTGCGATGAAAAAGGTGGTGTGAGAGATATTATCTAGTATGGGTTTGTGCTTTTCTTGTTAGTGAGGCAAACTTTTTTAGTCTTTGTATGTGAAAGTGGCTTGCATGTGATGCTATATCTCTTTCTCTCTCTTATCATATAAAGCTTAGTGGATAATTAGGGGAAGAAAGGTAATTGGTCTCTTCTTCATATAAAATATATTTATATTTTATAAAGCACTAACCTTTGAGAACTATGAATGGAATAAACACTTTGTCTTCTTTATATATGTGTATATATATTGTACCTTATAAACTCCAAACCCATTTAAGAAGAAGGAATAATGAGCCCAAAATTAGATGATGAGCAAAAGAAAAGATGGAAAAAGAGAAAGGCAAAGGCGAGAAAGGGAAAGGGGCAATCCACCAATAACGAGGACTAAAAAAAAGAAAAAAAAAAAAGAAAGAAAGAAGGGAGAGGACTGCCTGTCTGTTTGAAGAGAATTGGGAACTGTGGATATTGGTTGTCTTTCTCTTTGCTCAGTTCTCGAGAAAAAAGAGAGGAATAATATGCCTTTGATGATTGATGATTGAGTTATGGATGTCACAAACTTAAACAAACAAATAATGATAACAGAATATTGCATGAAATCTATGTAAGGAGAAAAAACATTCTTTCTCTACCTCTCCTATCAATAACAAAACTCAGCTCATCTCTCTGTAAAGTTTGGCTTTGAAAGCCTTTATTTCAAATCATGTTTTTATTTTTGTTGCTATTTTTAATGCCATTATAAACAAATTGTTTCAATTCCTTCCTTTTTAAATCCTCAAAATTTCATTTGAGCTGTGCTACCTTTATAAATAAAACTAATTACGTTTTTAATACCAAAATGCAATTGATTACTTAGAGACAGGTTAATTATACATTTACACTTTTTATAATTAATTGGTTCTAACTAGGATTCAAATTGGATATCCAACAGTTTTAGAGAAGATTCAAGTATTAATTAAATCATATTTGATAAGTAATTATACATATCGAATAAAAAAGTACATGTATAAAATGAAAGTTAATTTGTTAGAAAATATTTATAAATAATATAGAAATACATTTATTTTTATAAAGTTTGCTGTCGGTTGGATAGATATCTGTCATCTTTTATTATGTATACTATAAAATGCTATATATGAATTTTTATAAATATTGCAACACTGTAAAAAGATATTCAGAATTATAAATTAATAATTACTGCAAGTGATCTAAAATTATTATATGACCAATATCGATCCAACCGAATTCTATTTGCCCTCTTTTATTCTTTTTCTCTCGATGAACATAAACATTTTCCTGCTAACATATGCTGTTACCCATAATGCTGAAGAAAAATTAAACAAATTATCCCTAAAATTCAAAAGTTTGTTCATGAAACATTTGACGGTTCAATATAGCATAATGATAGGTCAATTTAAGATCTTGAATGAAGAATTTATAGTTCAAATGAGGAGTGCAAAGATGTGCAATTTGGAGTGGAATATTATGATGTTAAACTCAACAATCTCTGGCAACGGTGACAAACCTTGTGATATTTCCACAATATATGATCATTGTAGTATATCAAGATTGTTGCTATGAGGATTGCCATTTATCCACCTATACACTCCATCTCTAATTGTTTAAGGCTTGTAAAAAGTGATATAAATTGTGACTCTAAACATTCTAATACTGAGGATAAATAATTTAAATTCTAATAAATAACAAAATATTTAAATCCAAATTCCTCAAAAGTGTCAACAATAAATATAATTTGAGAAGAATAATAATTGATGGAAATCTAGGAATTTCAAACACTATCCTTCTTTTTTATGCAAAATAATTTGATTAATTAGGTTTAGTCCAAGATATCATAAAGCATTTTAACCCTTCCTTAAAGTGATTAAAACTAAACCTGAAATGATAAACTACGAGAACAAATTGAATCTCTCAATCATAATCCAAATCTCTTAATTTAACAAGTTAAGCTATCATGCAATCCTATAGATGATTGATAAGGAAATTATGATATCTCTATAAAACTCTAATAACTAGTTATACATAGATCCTATTATTCATTGAATTTTTATTGATAAACATAGTATGAAATAAGGAATCAAGTATAATGAACAACTTAAATCTTCATTAATCAAAGTATAACACATAGGAAAGAGTACAAGATGAAATCCCTCGACAAGTAGCTTAGCCACAGATGACTAACATAATAACATCAAATATTATTCTTAATCTAAAAAGTGAATGAAAAATAAAATCCAAACTTGTTTACAAAGCTAGAAGAACTTGAAAGCTTGAGGTTGAACTTCTTTAAGGATCCACTTGTACCTTATTCTTCACCCAAAACCTTGCTTTTTTTTTTTTTTTTTTTTTTACCTTCCTAGCCATTTTTATCCTCTAAAAGCTCTCTTCTTTTCGAGATAATAATTTTCTCTTAATGGTCTTATATAACTAAAGATATAATAAAAGGCTGAATTTTAATGTTTGCCCGACTTTCTCAGTCACGGTTGTGACTTAGGTCGCGACCTCGACAATAGCTTTTACTAGCTTATACTCCTTTGGGTCTTCAGTCATAATCATGGCTTTCTTCACGACCTCGACTGGAAACTTTGGTCCATCAACCTTTAGCATCCTCTAGGACATTATAACACCTGCATTTATCTTCAATTAACATTATTAAAGTTTTAAGAACCTTTTCAAAAACCCTTCTTACTTAGTAACCTAAAAATTAATACCTTATACTAATTATGGACACATTTACCCAGTTTCATAAAATTAACTAATAAAAAGAACATCATTTAATGCTAAATCAAACACCAAATCGGCCTTGGTACCATGAATAACCTTCAATCGGAATTACCATATGTTGATGGTGGTACTGCAAGGAACTAGTGTAGAAAGTGCTCTAATTATCTTTAAATCTATCTTGTAGTGGAAGAGATGAAAATTGAATCAGCTACTCTATTTTAGGAGAGAAGGTTGGTAACTGGTTCCAAAGATGCAATCCATTCCAATGATGCAGGTGAGCAATTTCATAAATTATGATAGGATCACTCAGTGACAGAGTACCAGGAAAAATTTGAAAAGTTAAGATCACTCATGTTGAAGCTGAACAATGGCCTTACTGATTCGTACTCTATTTTGAGTTTTGTAAGTGGCCTTAATGAAGATCTGAGGCCCATGGTTAAAATGTTGTGACCTCTCACAGTTAACCACGTTTTCGTGCAATCCAGGTTGCAGGAGTTGTCCACTGAAGCCCTTATTAAGAAACAAGAAACCAACAGTACGGGTGTTCTTATAGAAATTCTCTAATTTCTTCAACATATATCAGCAACTGTGCTCCTCTGTAGAACCAAAATAACTTTTGCTCCTTCATCGACATTTCCACCCAATTTGATACAAACAATAAATAAGAAAAATACAACAATAAATAAGATCTCTATGTTATGTGTGTTAGTTTGGCTTCTGGTAATTGGCATGTGCAAAGAGGAAGGATCTCTTTTAGATTGGTAGTGTTTATGTTTACCTATCTTACAAGGTCTAAATACAAAGAAGATGAATAAGTTGGTTGTTTGAGAAAACCAATACCTCCAAGTTATAAAAAAATCACTACAAGAATATGTCAGATTAGTGACAGATTTTTCCATCGCTAAACACAGTAAATCCATCACAGTAAAAATCAGCAATGAAAATAATCAGTCGCTAAATTTCTTCTTGCAAAAAAAAAAAGATTGAATTCTTTCCATCGCCAAAATTAGCGATGGATTGGCGATGAGAGTTCGTCGATAATTTTCATGTGAAGATAATTGTCGCTAGATATAATGACAGCTTCAGCAATGAAAATATCATTGATAATCTAGCGATAGATTTAATCCATCGATGACTCCATTGCTATTTTGGCAATAGAGTTTCTCGTCACTAATTTGGCGCCAATTAGATACTAATTAGCGACGGACTGTCCATTGCTAATCCATCATTAATCCGTCGCAATTTTTATTTTATTTTGGTTAATAACTTTTAAATATTAATTATTAAAATTGATTTATAAATCATGATATTAATATAAAAAGCCAATATAAAAAATCTGATATAATAAAAATGAATATTATTTATGTTTATGGTAGTGTACACTAACAACTACATACAAAGAACTCGATGAGGACTTCTCTGATGATTTGTTGGACCTCTGTCCGGATACTGGAGGTAACCTCCTCCTGCTCTTGGCGGCAGACAATCCTCTCCTCATCTAAAATATATTGAATTGGAGTATATTAAAAGACTAATAATGAAATAATGATTAACCCATGAAAATGTAGGCGTATTAGAATTTACAAATTTCACATTCACTTTAAATGAAAAAAAGAAAAATATATAAAACCAAAATAAATAAAACTAGAAAGAATGAAAGTTTCTTCTTTTACGCATATCTTTTATTTCCTTTTCCACACTTTTTACAAACTACAATGTATAGTATTTATAATATTTTTCTTACTAAAGATTTTAATGGCTATAATTTATTATAAATATAAACTATTATTTTTTTGTAATAAATATTATTTAAATAAAAAAACTAAAAATATATTTCAATCATTATTAGTAATGATTTCCACACTCCTCTTAATTGCTGATATCCTTAATCTCTTTTCTTGGAATCATGCAGAGTTCTTTAAGAAAATTCTTTAATTTTTCACTATTAAGTCCTTTAGTGAAAATATCTGCCAGTTGTTTTTCTGTCTTCACTTGAATTACCTTGATCTCCCCTGTTAAGGCTTTTTAGCGAATAAAATAATTTTGCACCTCCACATGCTTTGTTCTAGCATGAAATATTGGGTTCTCAACTAAACAAATAGCTGATTGATTATCATAATATATTGGTACCAGATAATCAAATGGCTAATGTAAATTATCTAACAATTGTATTAACCACATACTTTCTTAAGTTTCCATCATTAGTGCATGATACTTAGCCTCCGCTGTTGCGAGTGACACTGTTGGTTGCTTTTTGCTACACCAAGTAATAATTCTAGAAGCCAAACTAAATGCATAACTAGTGGTCGATCTCTATGTATCATAATCACTAGTATAATTAACATCACAATATCCTTCTAATATGCAAGTCATGCTACTTTTATAAAATAACTAGAGATTAAGTGTTCTTTTGATGTACCTTAAAATTCTCTAAAATACTTCCAAGTGAGGCTTTTTTAAAGTTTGCATGAATAGGCTAACTACTCCATTGTAAATGAAACATCGGACCTTGTTATAGTTAGATAGATTAAATTGCCAACTATTTATTAATACATCATTGAATCTTCCAAATCTTTGCCTTTTGTAATGCTCAATTTGGAGTTCACCTTTATTAGAAGAGCAAGAGGTTTGCAGTCAAGCATTCCATGCTTTTGGAGAAGATTTCTTGCATATTTATCTTAACATAAGAATAATCCTTCCTTTGTGCTCTCCACTTCTAATAAAAAAAAGTGATTCAGCTATCCAAGTTCTTTCATCTGCAACCAAACTGATAGATTTTTCTTAGTCTGGTGGATCTTATTAACACCGTCTCTATTGATGATGAGATCATCAATGTAAACAAGAATTATTGCTAGCTTCCCATTAAGATCTTTGAGAAACAAACTCGTATCAGCTGGTGCAACTCCGTAGCCGCTATGGATGAGAGACTCAACAATCTTACCATACCAAGCTCTATAAGCTTGCTTTAACTTGTATATCGCTTTTTTCAATTTGCAAACATACTCAGGACTAATCTTGTTCTCAAATCCTTCAAGTTGCTCCATTGTACACTTTGCAATCTAACTCTCCATTTAAAAAGGCATTTTTGACATCTTTTAGCCCCAAGAAGCTAATGATATGAATTTTGATGATAATAAAACTATACATATTTTTATACTGTGCATATGGACATCAAATAGTGTAGTAACATAGTGGATCTGATTAGATGGCTGGCAAAGTAGAGAGTTCTATAAGATATCTACCTTAATCAAAAGCAACAACAGGACGCCCCAAACAGAAGTCTATGTGTCAGTAATCTGCATTTAGAAAAGTGTGTGTCTTAGATATCTTGTTAGATGGATCAAGTTGCTTTTTCAAAATGATATTTTTGCACATTGTAAAATTCCAAATCTTCTTTGATTTTAAATCATGAAAAGATATATTTTGATTTTCTCAAAATGATTCAGAAAGAAAAAAATTCTTATTCCCTTAATATTACATTTTTGAGATATTTATTTTGGATTAGACATCTATATGATACCTTTAAGGTATCTATCTGTTTTTTAGTCTCACACATCATTTTTCACACAATTACATATTTTTCACATGTGTTCAAACGACTAGTTTATATTGGGTGAAGTAGAAGCAACCTCACACTATCAACTTTTGCTGTTTGCTATAGTGACAAGCTTTTTCTAATAGCTTTCTATTGATTGTTGATAGAAAGCTATAAAGTGTGTCAGATTTCTAATCAGTAGTTGTAAAGTCCCTTAAAGTAAATTTTGAAAAGGTTTCTTTATGCATATATCTAAAATATTTATGAAATGTCTTTAATAACTAGTTTTTTTTATTGCTCTATAAATAAAGGCTTCACCTACCAAATCAACAAGGAAGGATACCATTTACTTTTCAAAAACTCTTAAGGATTGAAAAGCATTATCACTCTTCATCTTCATCTTCTATTCTTGAGTGTTTACATTTATGATCTTCCAAAATTAGTTTTGCTTGCATCAAAATTGCATCTAATCCATATAAAAATTATGTTCACTTATATTTACTGATTTCAAAATAGAAAATCTCTTGTAAGGTTTCCAAGCACCTTGTGTTAAAAATTGTGGGTTGTAGGGTGACACAATCCCCCTTCTAAAAGTTATTGAGAGGTCCATTTGCAACTAAGAAAATAAGTGAGAGGTAGACAAAAGCTTAACAACTTCTGTTGGTTAGTCGGAGAGGAGATATTTTAGACTGTATAAGGTGTCTTAGCATTAGAACTTTGTAAGGCTTGATCTCTAGTCATTAATAGAGTCAAATAATGGAGACAATCTTAAGGTACAATCCTTAAAGACTAAATGTAGGTCTTAGTATCGAACTAGGATAAATCCTTGTGTTGATTTCTATTAACTTGCAATTCATTAGATATCTATTTCTGATACATGTTTTTTAGTTTTTTATTACATCTTAAACATGAGATCAATTACTTAGACATATGATTTTCTTTATAAAGAAACATCAGATAGCATTCACCTTGCATGCTCTCACTTATATAATTTACAAGAATTACAAGTTACATCAGTTGAGGTATTAGTTGAAATAGTTAGCTTACTGCCGTAGGTATCTAATAGTGAGCTTTCTGAGCTTCGTTAGATATCTGTGCAGTTAGCTTCAAGCTCATAATAGAACTCCTGTAAAACTATCTTATAAGCAGTTGATTAACTACTAAGGTATCTAAGCTAGAAAATTTTGAGAAGTCCATTCACCCCCCCCCCCCTTAGACATCTATTCCGCACTTTTAACATCCATCTACCATAAGTTCCAAGATTTACTTGTAGCGAATGTTAGTAAAACATGAACAGTTGCAATCTTGGCCACTGGACTAAATGTTTCATCATAATCTAATCTATATACGAACCATTTGGATGAGTCTTGATCTTGTACACTCATTTGCATGAAATGGGCTTCACATCTCTAGTTTTGGCACCAAGTCCCAAGTTTGATTTTCAATAAGGGCTTTTGATCTCTTCTTCAATGGCTTTTATCCATTGAGTTTTCTGTGATGCCTCCTCAAAAGATGTTGTTTCTTTTTCTTCTTCCACCACTACAACATTAACATTTTTGAGATTTTTCTTTTTCACCCCGGTTGATCTTCTCAACTGTATCGATTATGTTGTCTGTTCTACGTGGTTGTTCTTCTAGGATCTCCACTCATAGTTGGTCTTCATCATTTATTCTTTGATACATACCAGTCTGCTATGACCTTTCTTGAAGTTGAGACTACGTGACAGGCTCTGCACTTTGCTGAATTTTTATTGACTGCTCCTCACACTTTTTATACAATTGCTCTACCTCATTGGAGTGAAGAAGTGCAACATTTCTAGTGTCCACAATGATGATATCTCATCAAATACAACATTTTATGAAACATAAAATTTGGCAGTTGTAGGATCACAACATCTCTATCCTTTTTTATTCTCATTATAGCCCATAAAAATACATTTGATTGCCTTCTTATCGAACTTGCTACATAGATGATCATACAAATACATAGCACACACATCCAAATACTTTAAAATGGCTCACCATAGGTTTCATATTCCACAACTTCTCAAATAGAGATATAAATTTCATCTTCGGTTAAGGAAGTCTGTTGATTGTATAAGCTACTGTTCTCATGCATTCAATCTAAAATGTTCCCAAAGACATTCTTGGTATGCAACATAATTTTGCATATTTCTACTAGATGTTTGTTTTTTCTCTCTATAACATTATTTTATTGTGGTGTGTTTTAGTTACTGCTTAATCTTGCACGAGACAAGATAACTTGAGAACTCATTAGACATATTCTCCCCTATTATCAGTATGAAGGCACTGGATTTTGTTCCCAACTTCACTTTCTATCATAAGCTTGAACTCTTTAAATTATCAAGGTTTAAATTTTTATTTCATGCAAGAGCTCCAGATATACCTGGAACAATCATCAACAAATATCCCCATGTGGTGCATACCATTAACTGATGACTGCTTCACTTTACCAAACACATCAGAGTGGATAAACTCTAGTAGCTGTTTGGCTCTGAATAATGACTCCTCATGTGGAAGTTAGTGCGCCTTTCCATACTGACATCTAGCACAAACCATATCAACATGAACATTAAGATTAGGTAGCCCTCTTAATGAGGACTTGCTCATCATTATTTTTAGCTTATGATAGTTGACATGTCTTAGTCGTGCATGCCTTAAGTTAGTTGTATCACTGCCTTTTGTCTTCTCTACATAATTATCTTATACTAACAAGACGTACATGGAATCTACCTTTTGTCCCTCTATTATTAGTGTGTCAACTATTCTGGTTTGTTGACAAACCTTGACATCTTTGGGGATGCACACAACAAAGTGACCTGAATCAGTCAACTCTGAAATTGATAGAAGATTCTTTCTTATACCTGATACTTTGTACACGTCCTCCAATTGCACTTGTTGTTGACTAGAAGAAGAAGTGATAATTGTGTCACTAATATCCTTGATTTTACACATATTGCATGCTTGATCTTGAGTTATTCTTAGAGCAATTTATGTGTTTTTGTATTAGAATCACCTTGTTTTAATTTCCTTTGTGTCTCAGGTATTTTTCTAGGCACATCATCTAAGTTAGAGAGAAATCGGACCAGAATCGGGAAGAAACAGACGAATCGGGCACGTTACACTGTTCAGCACGCCCTAGCCACACGCCCGTGCTGAGAAGCACAGTCATGGTTAGAAGGCATGCTGAAATGCCTTACCTAGGGTGAAAAGAAGCGATGTGCAACACAATTTTTGAGAGTGACACAGCCTAAGAGCATGGTCGTGCTCCTCAAGCCATGCTGAAGAAGGCTGAAAGTACACTTTTAGATTAACACGGCATGGATCTAGCACGGCC
Source organism: Ricinus communis (assembly GCF_019578655.1). Lineage (NCBI taxonomy): Eukaryota > Viridiplantae > Streptophyta > Magnoliopsida > Malpighiales > Euphorbiaceae > Ricinus > Ricinus communis. The sequence continues at coordinate 496,158 of NC_063261.1, read as the reverse complement.
CAAATCCAGGCCGCGTTGAATCCTGAAACCTAAATTAAAAGAAAAGAAAAAGAAAGAGAAAAGGAAGAGAGCCGTGTAGAGAGAAAAGATGAGAACTTTGAAGTATCCAAGACAGACCATGAGAGTTAACTTTCAGACGATCAAGAAGAGGAAAACATATACGAATTTCACTTCAACATCGTCAAGATAGCTGCTCATTGAGGATTAGGTCGAAGACTCAAAGGAAAGAAGAAAGAGATCTAAGCTGTAGAGTGTTGATATAGAGTATTTCAAGAGAGGATAACATCTCACCATTTGAGAAAATGGTGTTCATGTTCTTTTCGATTCTTGTCTATTTTGTATTCAATTCATGTTCTAGTTTAATCATGAACATATGTAACTAATTCTAGCAAACCCATTTGAGGGCGATCTTCAGCCATGTTAGAAGCCATGTTAGAATTGCTTTGTGCTTAATGATTAGATTATTGATTTAAGATTGTAGTTTTCATTCAAGTATAATAAATTTATTATTTCTTCTTCAATGTTGAATCAATTTGAGAACTCTTTTGTAATTGAGAAATTCAATTGAGTTTTGACAACTGCTTGTGTGATTAGGTGATTTGCATCTTAGAGATAGGTGTAATAGCTTACTGGAATAAGAATTAGACACTCTTATTAGCGATAATTTAGAGATTAATGTTATTCCAAAATCAATTGTTAGGAAGAGATTCCAGCTTTAGATCTTTAGGATTAGGAATTGATTAACTCGAGAGAGAGGCTAATTCATTTAAGAAATTATCCACAGATCATAATTCTTAATCAATCAACTCATAACTTTTTGTTTGTAAGCCAGCTAGTTAAAGTGACCCCCAAGTGGGTTAACTCATCTTATTGTCTTTCTTCAACTCTTATTCTCTTTGTTAAAATTTAGCTTTCAATTAAATTCTTGATCATCTTTAATTAATAAGTTTCACCACTTTTTGATCGGTTAGATAATAGGAATAGCGTAATAGCAGTAGTTTTTCAGTTTCCATGGGATATGATCTTAATACTTGCCATAGTTAAATTACATTCGATAGGTGCACTTGCCTATAGATTGCTAGTCGTGTTTAGCACACATCAGTCACCAATGTGAGTAATTGGTAGTTGCGAGTTATTTGCAGTTACCATAACTCGCTTGCCTTTGTATTCTAAAACATTTTGAAGCTTACATCTATCTCCTATCATATGACTAGAACAACCAAAATCAGAGATCCAACACTTTTTATAATCAAGTTTATGAGAACTCGAAGCATTGGATGCTTGCTCCTCTTTTTCTTGTATTGTGGTAGCTATCAAGCTAGAAACTTCCATAATCTCTAAACTAGAACACTCTTCCACTTACATTGCTTCCATAAATAATACTCTAACATTCCACTTTGGTTTGTCCTGGTGGCCATTACTTGTTGTTGCTATATTGCTCTGACAGTCCTTTTCTTAGACTAGCAATCTCTAGCACAATGTCCTTTCTTATTACAGTTAAAACACTCGCCATTATAATGTCTAGAATTCATAAATTGCTGATTATTGTATTACGACTTCTATTGAGCCCCCTCAAATTGGACATTGCATTGTGTCTTCCCTCTTTTCCTACCACGTGGTTAGTTCTTCTTTTTATTGATGAAGTGTGCCAACTCTATAGTATTCAAGAGACTACAACCTTTTGTTTTGCTAGAATTTCTTGACTTTCTAAAAAACTCTTGGGTTGTGTGGGCTAACCTTGAATTGTTGCCATGAAACTGTTTAGTGATGTCGTAGTCCATGAATAATGATTCTCCTTATCCTATTACTAGCTATTCTGGATGCCTCATCTAACTCGAAAATTTCCTAGCATAAGGACTTCACATTGGTAAAATACTAACTAATTGTTATGTCCTTTTATGAGATAGACATTAATTCATTTTCCAAAAATTAAAGTCTAGCATCTTTATTCTTCGAGAACCACAAAGCAAGAGTATCCCAAGCTTCACTTGGTGTGGTAGCATCTCTGATGTGTTCGATCATCTCCACTTCCATAGTTGTTTTGATGGCGAACATGGCTTCCAACTTTAATTCTCTATTTTATGAGATTGCCAGCATCACCATTTGGAGGTGGTGATATAGTCTTAATCCCAGTAGCAACCTCCCAAAGGTTTTGACCTTCAAGTATGATCCCATGCAAGTTCTTCACAGGCTATATTATGGGTGACGGTTTCGGGTGCGCACCTAAGTGTCTTTAGTGACTATGGCACTACAAGGCTTTTCAACCTAATAAGACATGCTAACTAATTACAGAGACTAGCATGGGGATAGGAGTCACCACCTAGAGAATTCTTCAAGACACTTTTACTAATTGAGTGGCATTTCTCAATTCTATAAGGAAGCTTCGCCTTTTCTAGAGATGGATCCAGAAGCCAACTTCCTTATTTGCGTATCCTCATTTTTAATTTTATTATTTAATGGGCTACTCCCTATAAATATAACAATTTATATTTCTATAAGCAAGCATTACAACATGTGAAGCCCACCTAAGTCTAGCCCATTTTAGGCCCAAGCCTCATTTAAAGTTGTTAGCCCACTTTGCTATTCAATTATGTACAAAAATTTATTTTAGTCTACCCTAATAATAAATTATGTGTTTAATTACCAACCTTTAAACCTAACTGGACTACTTTTTATGTCAAGGCCCAATTGGATAATCTTACTCTAACCTTTAAACCTAATTGGACTACTTTTTATGTCAAGGCCCAATTGGATAATCATACTCTAATGTGATCCAATAATTAATTAAAACATGGCAAAATCCCACTAAATCTATATGGATTTTAGTTTAAGCCCGATTTACCTTCTTATTAATCTAATGGACTATAATTTTCATGTTAGATTCGATTTTAAGGCCTAATGTCTATATGTCTAGTTTTAATTAAGTAATCATATATCAATTACTTAGCATACATCCAAAACTAAGCAAAAATAAAGTGCAAGAAAATAAATCTATTACAACCCTCCTACAGATAAAAAAATTAAAGAATAACAACTAATACTGAGTTATAGAGAACAGAAACTGCCAAAAGAGGTCAAAATATGAAATTAGGGCAAATTTGGGTGAACAGAGCCGATCGGCTTTACAACTTGGCTTTGTCAGTTTCACCTGGTTGTTTGATTCCCCTCGCCTAGAAGCCGATTTAACATGCACAGAGGATAAGAAATCAATTAATGCATATACGTAAATGAAGGAAAAGATAAAATTTAATTACATGAAATGAAAACATATAAAAAAAAGAACAATTGATAGAAAGACAAGAACTTTTACATGCCAGATTCTAAGCCTAATCATGCAAACTTAAAATTGATGTAATTACATAATTGTGGGCAGCGGTTTTGGACGTGCACCCAAGTGTATTTAGCTACTACGATATTGTAAGACTTTTCACCCTAATCAGGAGCACGCTAACGAGTCATTGAGGCTAGCACGAAGATGAGTGTCGCCACCCGGGTAATTCACGAGGACACTTTTACTAATGACTGGCATTTCTCAGATTCCATAAGGAAGCCTACGCCACAAATCCAAAGATGAATCCGGAAGCCAACTTCCTTATTTATGTATCTTAGTATTTAATTTTATTATTTAATAAATCATTCCCTAAACACAATAGTTTATATACAAGCATACCAAATAACACATATAGTCCATCTAGGTTCAGTCCATTTTTATTAAGCCTAGCCCACATTAAAGTTGTTAATCTATTTATTAATTAATTATGTACATGTTCTTCTTAGTCTAGCCCCATTACAAGTTATTTTACCAAGCCCTTAATCCTAGATGGACTACTTATTATGATAAGGCCTATTTATGTGAACCTAATTCTAATATGGCCCAATCTTAACTAAAGCATAGTAAAGCCCACTAAATCTATTTTGATTTTAGAACTTAAGCCCGATTAATATTGATTAGCCTAATGGACTACTATTTTCATATTAGGTCTACTTTTAACCTAAAGTCTGTGTACTTTTTTAATTAAGCAGTCATGTTACAGTTATTTATTATACATTAAACCAAGAGGTAAATAAAAATAAAGTGCAGAAAGATAAATCTAACTATTACAACCCAAATTAGAACTAAATATGTAAAGAGAAAGCCCTAAAACTAAGTTTCAGTGCATAAAATTGCCAAAAATATATAAAAACACGTGAAACTCTAAAAATCAAGGGAAAAGGGGTGCTAAGCCGATCAGCTATAGGCATAGAGCGGATCGGCTCTAGGGATTCTCTAAAGGGTTTTTGCATTTTCTTGTAATCCTCGCATCCAAAGCTAATTTTAACATTTATAGAAGGTGAAAAAATTATTAGAATATGAAGAGAATCTAAAAACACAGTGGATAAACATGGCAGATTAATCATATAATCCTAATAAAATAACTTGATTACAAAATCATAACAAAAGTGCAAATCCAATCATATAATCTTAATTATGTGATTAATCATATTCAAAACCCAAAGGCAAACATATTATCAGATTCAAAACCCTAATGTTCTTATTATCAGATTCCAAAGCCTAATGAATCAATAACATGTTAATTCATAAGAACCCTTAATCACATCAATCAATGGAAATAAGACAGAGAAAGAAATCCTAATCATGTTTCTAAGCATCATTTTCTATTTATGAAGGTAGGAATTTTTAGAAAACCCTAGAGGGATAGATAAACTTTCAGCTTTATTTAAAATTCTTTTAAAGAATCGATGAATATCCAATATCAAATCTTTAAAATTTAAATAAATATCATTAAAATCCATCGATTCTCATAAAAAACCTTCTAGAATCTGTATCTGGGGGTAAACTTGTAAAAAGAAATGACATCGAAATGAGTAAACCTAAATCGACATTGTGTAGAGCCGGTCTACTTTGCACATAGCTGATTGGCTCTACATATGCAAAGTTTGAATAAATTTGTAATTAAGTCTCGGAATGTGCGAAATCTATTGTTTTGACCATTAAACTTTATTTTTCTTAACAATTAACTCCAAATTGATTTTAGAAAGGTAATTTGGTTGGATTAACCCTAACCTAGACCTTGGATTCCCCTGTTCTTCGTCTCCCGAGACCCGAGAAGGTAGTAACTTTCGTCATAGGGTTTTTTATAATTCCCTTGATATCTAGATTCGAAAAACGGGTGTTGACAGCTGCCCCTGATTTGTCAAAATTTGTAAGCATGTAATGTGTTGAAATAAATTGAGACAAATCATAAATATCAAGGATATGATAAAAGGATATCTTGATGAGCTGTAGAAGCTACACCTCGTAAGCTCGAACTTTGATTATTGATTTGATGTGGGGACAACGCCCGCTTGAATTTTTTGAGGACTTCGCCTGTTTAGGTTAAGGGCTTCACCTGCTATCTAGGAATCACATCCATTGATTTTGGAACCATGTTCGTTTATTTGGGAACCACTCCCGTTTATTTGGGAACCATGCTTGTTGATTCATGATTATAGAGACTTCACTCTGGCTATTTTCCATTTCAGGAAATAATTTACCACTTTAGGTTAATTCGATAAATTTCCACTTTTAGGTACTTTTAGTTAGAATTTCCCGCCTTAGGGTACGATATGATTCGTTTTGATGCCTACTGGAAGTTATACTGGTATTTGACCCGCTTAGGCACTAAAGTGTAATTTTAATGGGTCAGGGGTTAAACTTGTAATTTTTAGGAAATTCTCACTTCGAGATGCCAACTGGCCTTCTATGTGTCTTTTGAGGACTTGTATCACTTTTTTGGACTAAAATGTAATTTTGATAGCTCGGGGACCTAAATGATATTTTTGCCCTCTTCAAGACATGTATATATATCTTTATATCCATCATTCATTCACTTTATCTATTTCTCTTCACCTTTCTCTCTTAAATCCTTTTTCACTCTTTTTATGATTTCCCTTTCATTTCTTAACCAAATTCCATAAAATCAGTCTTAAAATGGCGAGTTCTTCCTCAAGATTTGCTGGACATATCCTAATAGCACCAAATTGGGAGTTTTCTTCTCTAATTTCTCGTCAAAATGACCTTGGGCTTTTGAAGGGAGAGGGAATCCCCCTTTTGGCAAAATTGAACACCTACTGGCCATTTTCGACAATCGGAGAGGTATTTTCCTGGCTTTAAACTTTGTTAATGTGACTTATGTACTAGATATGCATGTTATTTGTACAAAATATGCAAAAAATTGCAATAAAATGTCAAAAACCCTGTGCCTTGGCCTGTAGAGTTAATCAGCTATGTGCATAGCCGATCGACTCTGCACACTCCAAATCGACCGTGCACAGGCCGAAAAAGGGTTTTCAGGGCTTTTTTGCAAAAATATCAATTAATAGACATATGCTTACCTGTTTAGGGTCTTTTTCATACGTAAAATATGTTTAATACTTGTACATTTGGCTTTTTAAGGTGACATTATGTCAATTTGGTTCACCAAAAACTTTTATGGACCTTGTGATTGGTTTGATGAGCTCCCTAGCTCAGTCCAGGCTAGGATTGGAGATACTGGCTTCCGTCGTTTTGTAGCTACACTCCCGTCAATTACCAGAAGGACCGACCACCCTTTTATCTATGCCTTGCTCGAGAGGTGGATGGATTTTACTCACACCTTCCACACCCTGGTCGATGAGGAGACACTTTTCCTCTTTCCTTTGCTGCCATCATGGGCATCGATTTCTCCGGCACACTCGTGCCCTTTGATGATACAACCCACGATCATGCTTAGACTCTACCAGTGATTTATCACTGATTTACTTGGGTTCTTGCTGGCATTCAAGAACACGCGCTGCATCGCATTTATAACATACCCCTCCACTACTGGGGCTTTGTTCCTTAGAATTCTCGGAAGGTAGATCAAATAGGCCGAGCCTTCTTGGTGTACTTCTTTGGCACGACTTTGTTTAGTGACTTGAGAAATTCATTGACTTCCACTATTTAACCCTACTATGAGATTTGGATCAGGTTTCCTCTCATAATTGGGGATCTGCGGCTCTTGTATCACCAAATGGACATTACAGTCTAGGGCAGTTAGAGGATCTACAATTTTTACCATGCTATAACGTAAGTTCTACTCTAACTTCTCTTTTCTAATTTCTATTATAGTATTGCGACTTTGTGCTAGATTTCAATCTTGTCCAAAAGAGTCTCATTTAAATATCGTAAAAAGAATTTGAAATATTTGTGTGGAACCTTGAACTTAGGACTTTGGTATCCAAGAGAAGCTTCCTTTTATATAATAGATTATTTGGATGCCAATTATACCGGTAGTTTATTAGATAGAACGAGCACCTCCAAAACTTGCCATCTTCTATGTGAATGCTTAATGTCTTTATTTAGTAAGAAACAAGTCTCGGTCACTCTCTCCATCGCAGAGCTGAATATGTGGCGACGGGTTGTTATTGTGCTCAAATCTAATGGATGAAGCAACAATTAAGAGATTATAGGAGAGAGGTTGATCACATTCCTATCAAATGTGACAATATTAGTGCTATAAACCTTTCTAAGAATCCTATTCAATAATCTAGGAGTAAGCACATAGATATTAGAGACCATTTTTTAGAGATCATGTTCAAAATGGTAATGTAGTATTAGAGTATGTTGATAAAACAAACAACTAGCCGATATTTTCACTAAGCCCCTAAATAAGGAGATAATGAATTTCATAAAAAGAGAACTAGGAATAATAGATGGAAGCACCTTAGCTTAAATTATTGCCTATATGTGCTAATTGTGTATATTCTTTTATTTATAATGCTTATACTTGTGCTTTTCCCATTGATGCGCGTTATCCGCACACGACAAAGTGCACCGGTCGTATGAAGTAATATAATGATAAGTAAGAGTATCGTTCCACTATGAACCTAATTGTGAATACTACCTTCAATCTTATACTAATGTTTAGCAATCAAAATGTTGTTTTGGTATAACTATATTTAAAAGTAAAATAATCTTAAAAACAAAGATAAAAAGGATTGGTAAATTTATCAAGGATAAAACATATTTAGGTAGTGAATCCCCCTAATAAGTTAAGTATTTCATGAAACAAACAGTAATTAATTCAAATCAAGAATTGAGTTGGCATTCCATAAAATTAGGTTTAAACCTTTTTCAAGTGATGAAACCTCTAATTCCTAAGAGAAGGGGGAGAAATGTCTTCTCAAACCCACTCACTTAGGTCATGCATTAAGATTAAAGAACTATTGAACCAAAGGATCTTGTAGATCTCTCTCTAGTATCCCAATCAATCCTCAATCCCTAAGATGTGATCAATTTATAAAAAGTTATCTCTAATTAGTTTATGGAAACAAATCCCAATCAATACGTCAACTTATCAATTGAAATAGATAATTACGTAATCAAAGGGATACGTAACTCATGAAGAAGATTAATTGCATTAACTTTGAACCAATCCATATAAAACAAATTGGGGTTCATTAAACCCAAATAGTAAGAAAATTAGTTCCTACACATTGCAATAAAGAAATAAAAATTATTGATAGGAGATTTCAAACTATTCATGGATGAGTAGAGATGAAAATCTTCAATCTTGGAAAACAAAGGTGGAAATGATGTTCTTCCTTGAAAACAACCAATAAAACCCGAAGAAATGAAAGAAAACTAAGTTCTTTAAGTGTTTCTCTCTCTAGAATTTAAAATATGATGGAACTCCCCTAAGAAAACCTAAAAGTTTGCTTAAATAGTGTGTTTTTAAAGAACCACACGGGGGCCACACGGGTGCCACATGACCGTAGTGTCCTTGACTAAAATCCACACTTGAAGATATCCTTTATCCACATGGGAAGGGTACACGGGCATGTCCTCTTCCCATGTCATTCTTTAAACAATCTGCCATCTTATGCCAACTTATACGAAAGGCCACACGGGCGTGTGCCTCCCATGTCATGCAAACTAACATTCTGCCACTTTTGACACTTCACATGGGAAGCTTCCATCCGTATCATACCCGTGTGACACGCTTGTCCTTAATGTAGGTGCTCCTTGGCTGATTTTTCTTGTTCTTTGAAGCTAAAACTTCCTCCCATCAAGCAAGCTCGCCAAATACCTAAAAAGAAACTAAAGACAAAGTCTGACAAACAAATTAAACTTAATTTAGGGTGAAACCGAGGTAAAACAAGCTTCAAAAGTAAGTCCTACCAGCACTTATCAAATTTCTCCATAGTTGAGCAATTGCTTGTCCTTAAGAAAATTGAATAAAATCAAAAACAAAGAAATGACAAACTCCCTCTCTAAAAAATAGATATCAAATAGTATTAAGGTTAATCATTTATCTCATTTACATTTAGAATTACTTAGCCAATAGTCGATCCTTCAAAAAAATACCAACATCTATAGCAACTGAATAATATGAAGCAATGAACATTAAAACCTAACTAAAGTTAGAAAAATGAGCATTCCTTCTAATTAACCCAAAATTTTGAAGAAAATAAAGATAAAGATTTCTCCCTAAGCATAAAACAAATTCTCATGAAACTCGATAGCTTGTATTTGTTTTTCACAGAGATCCACACATATTTGAAATTGTCATTCTAGTCTTTTGACGCGAGTGTAGACATTGGTGATGCCAACCCTCGGTTACTCAACTAAAGTCATAAGTCCAGAAAATACTCATATCGGGTTTCCTTTGACTCATTCTTTTCATCAGGAACCCTTTTTGAGAATAGCGGAATAGAGCAAAGACTCTTAGGATCGTTTCTGTTTTTTTTTTTCATCTGAAAAAGAATAAGATAGTACAAAGGGGTATTAGATGTGTCTACTCATGCTCATAAACATAACTAAAGTTTCAAGATATAAAGATAATGCAACCCTATGGATCAAAAACCCTAACATGTATACCAAGCTTAATTCTCAATTCAAAGTCAAATCAACTAAATCTCAATTCACTAAATAATTCGAGAGAAAGAAAATCATAGCAAGTAATTAACTAAATTCAACAAGCCTATAGGAAATCAATCACAACCAAGAAGAGAATAAAAACCCTTCCCCCATACTTATCAGACACATTGTCCTCGATGTGTCTATAAAGATGAAAGAAACAAAGGGAAAAGAATAGGTAATATACATTCCTAGCTGTCATAAACCCGTATATTCTTGGCTAACCTAGTGATATACATTCCACCATATAAACACCCCTTGTCTAATTTTTTGGCTTGCACAAGCAAATATACTAACAGAAATAGAGCCACATTGCACCAAATACCCTCCTCTAAACACATTATGTAAAATAGGTATTGTTGAGTGCAATGACCCCCGCTCTCCCCTTTACCCGTGATTGTGGTAGTAAAAAAAAACGGCAAGAAACACAAGTGAAAGGAATTGAAAGTAGAAGCCTTAGATTTGGAGGTCACACACCATGGTGCGTTCGGCGCCAATTTCGCCCAAACTTCTTCTAAAGTGCGATTGCCGAAGAATTTGAAGGGTGCATGTTTATACTCGTCGGGCACCACTTCTTCCTCGGTGTAGATGCCCATTGCAATTGCAAACTCATTCACTAAAATATCAAAATACTTCCGACCTAATCTGAATTTAATCTTCTTACCCGTGCGATCAATCCTTGGTCCTACTTCAAAGCGAAGTGTGCACAAGAATTCAAGAATGATCTCTCGAAATGCTGGTTCTAAAATCTTGAAGAATTTTTTCCATGCTGGTTGATTGACCCATCCTCTGAGTTCCTCTTCAAATCCAATAGACCTCATGAAATCCTAATCAAAGTGACGAGTTGGGAAAAATCTTTTGTTGGCAAGATTCTTAAACTTTGCTTGGGAGACATTATTTATGAATTGAACGGAGGGGTATATGATGAAGAACTCCCACTCCTAGGCCGTTTGGTTGGGATTTGGGTGGGAGTTTTCTTCTTAGAAGAATTCTTCTTCGGTGCCATAGAGAAAAGAGAAAGAAAAATGGAGAGAAGAAGGATGAAAAGAGTAAAGAAGAGAGAAAAAGAATGTGGGAAGAAAGGAGGTAATGTATGTAAGCAAGGAAGTGAGAAGGAGTTTTGAGAAATGAGAGAACAAAGGTAGAAGAAAGAATGGCAGCTAGGGTTTTGTAAAGAAAGAGAGAAAGAAATTTGTAAGGTTCAAATAACACGTAAATTTTTAGTCCACATGGTAAGTTCACACGGGCGTGTGGCTCCCCGTGTGGCATTATATTACGTACACATAGTTGAGTTACTTGGGAGTGACACGGGAGTGTCACTCCCCGTGTAGGATGGCTAGGCTACGGGTGTTTCAAATGACTTACACGGAAGGAGGACACGGGCGTGTCACCTCCCCGTTTTAGATGAACAAAGCTACAAGAGGTTTTGGTTATTCCACAAGCGAGTAGACACGGGCGTGTCACTCCTTGTGTAGGATGCGAATCATCTTGGCCAGTTCTCTCTATTCCACATGGGAAGGGCACACAGGCGTGTGGCTCCCCGTGTGGCGCATAGTTTTAGTTAATCCCTCTGTTTTCCATGCGTTGGAGTTATGAAATGAACTCTTTTATTCCTTATGCACTCAATGGCAATGTGAAAAAAATCAAATAAACGATGCAAACATGTGTAAAACTCAATTATAATTCAAAATAGATTGAATTAAATTAATAAGAAAAACAAAAAAAATAACCAAAACTAAGACCAATCGACTTGAAACCCTAAATAACAACTAAAACCAATCAACTAACTAGCAAACTAGTCTAGTGCTTAGTACTAAAACATCAACAATCTATTCCAATGGTTTCTTTGTTTGCCCCCTTGCTCTAGTAACCTTAGGAGGCTGCTAAACTTTCTTTAGACGTCCATGTCCCTTCTGGGTATTGAGACAACACGAACTTGCTTCTTGGGATGCCCCTGAGGTCTTGGGGTAGGTGGGGATGTTGCTCTACCTTCCTAATCGCTGCGTTCGCTGGGATCACTCTCTCATAGCGCTCATTCTCCACTATTTCTTCCAAGGTGTAAACTGGTTCATCTATTTTTAGGTATGCTCTTTGATAAGCTAATATGGCAATAAAATCCTTGGGTCTTGGATCCCATGGCCTTCTTTTCCTATAGAATGGTACCCATCTTCTAGAAGAGGATGAACAAGCTAATGGAAAATCCTACTTCACAATCTTATTTGGGTGTGGTGTGGATGATCGTGATCTATGCCTAGATTTAGGTGGTGATGGTGAAGGTGAAGGTGAAAAAGGAACATCATGTACCTGATTTTCTTGATTGCTCATGGCTAACCGGGAATGGAAGAATGAAAAATAGTGTAGGGAGGATAGAGGAGATCCTATTTATATAGTAGCTCCTAAGAATTATAATCCTAATTAGATTCTAATACAACAACTAAGTTAATCCTGATTAACTAGGACTTTAAAACCTTATAGGCCTTAATTAAGTAAACATGGTTCAAACACCATAAAAGACTAAACCTAAATCCAATGGGCTTAAAACCTTATTCCTAAAACAAAATAAATAAAAGAAGAAGAAAACAATAACAATAGTAGAAACATGATTAAACAAGGATGAAAATAACAGTAAAACAAATCCACAAAGAAATAGTAGGTTGCCTCCTACTAAACACTTCTCTAATGTCCTGTTAGCTAGACAAACTCGTGCCAACTCATGTTGACTTGAGAAGTTGTAACACTTCTTTTCCTAACTCAAACTCCCCTCAAAACATTATTTTAATCTATGACCATTAACTTTAAAATCTTCCTTTTCAGGATGAGTTAATTCAACTGTCCCATATGGAAATACTTGCTTAACAACGAATGGTCCTGACCAACGTGAATTTAACTTACCTGGAAAAAGTCAAAGTCTTGAGTTGAATAAAAGCACCTGGTCTCCAGCTTGAAACTCTCTCCTTGGTTTAATTCTAGCATCATGCCACCTCTTTGTGCGCTCCTTGGTTAAACGTGCATTTTCATATGTACGCATCCTCCATTCATCTAATTCATTAACTTGTAATTTTCTCTTCAAACCTGCACTAGTTAGATTAAGATTAACTTGTTTGATTGCCCAAAAAGCTTTGTGCTCAATTTCAACAGGTAGATGATAAGATTTTCCATAGACTAATCTATAAGGAGTAGTCCCTAGGGCTGTTTTGAATGCAGTCTTATATGCTCATATAGCATAATCCAATTTAATGGACCAATCCTTCCTAGACTATTCTACGGTTTTCTCAAGGATTCGTTTAAACTCTCTAGATGGGGGGGGGGGGGGGGGTTCTTAAGGCGTGATAAGTGATCGGCTGCCAAGTTCTTTGCACCTCTTTTGTCTTGAATCTCCAAATCAAATTCGTACAATAGTAAAACCCATCTTATTAATCTTGGTTTTGCATTTGTTTTAGAAAATAAATACCTCAAAGCTGAATGGTCAGTGTATACTTTCACTTTTGACAAAATCAAGTATGTGAAAAGCAAAAATAACTGCAAGTAATTCCTTCTCAGTAGTAGTGTAGTTTGCTTCCACATTAGTCACTGTTCTATTTACACAATAAATGGGGCTAGAAGTGCTTTTCTCTTCTTTGACCAAGGATGGCTCCAATTGCTAAGTCACTCACATCACACATTAGCTCAAAGGGAAGACTCTAATCTGGCGCTACCATAATTGGGGCAGTAACTAGTTTGTCCTTTAGGGAGGTGAAGGCTACCATATATTCTTTATCAAATATAAATTCCACATCCTTCTCCAAAGGCCTAGTAAGAGGTCTAGCTACTTTAGAGAAGTCTTTAATGAACCTCTAGTAAAAACTTGCATGCCCAAGAAAGCTTCTAATAGCTTTGACAAATGAGGAAGGTGGTAGTTTCTTAATAGTCTCAATCTTGGCTCTATCCACCTCAATTCCTTTACTAGAGATTTTTTGCCCCAGCATAATGCCTTCCTGTACCATAAAATGGCATTTCTCCCAATTCAGCAACAGGTTGGTTTCCTCACATCTCACCAACACTCTCTCCAAATGCTCCAAATATTTTGTGAATGAATTTCCATGGACAAAAAAGTCATCCGTAAAAACTTTCATAATATCTTTAACCACATCATCGAAGATAGCCATCATGCACCTCTAAAATGTTGCCGGTGCATTACGTAATCCGAACGACATTCTTTTATACGCAAAGGTCCCATAGGGGCATGTGAATGTGGTCCTTTCCTAATCCTCAAGGGCTATTGGAATATGAAAATATCCTGATAAACCATCTAGAAAATAGTAGTACTCATGCCCCAACAATCTCTCTAGCATCTAATGACTACCCCCACACCAATCACAAGTCATAACTAATGCTTGTCTTCTAGATGAAGACATGGTCAAAGCATCCATCTTTCTACTCATTGCCTTTGACTATGTATTCACAGCTACTATAGAGTCTACCGCATGGATTCCACTTCCTTTCATTCGAACTTGCTCTCTGGGATTTTGATAGTGGTAGTTCATGACTGCCATATCCTTAATAAGATCCATAGTTTGCTCAGAAGTCTTATTGTTTAGTGATCCACCTGCTGCAGCATTAATAAACTACTTAATTGTGTAATTCAGTCCAAATGTCTAAATTTGTAGCCATAAAGGTAAACCATAGTGTGGACAACTCCTCAGTAAATCCTTAAAACATTCCTAGCAATCGTACATAGTCTCATTCTCTTGCTGAAGAAGCCCTGCTGTGTCATTCCTCAACTTCGCCATCTTAGAAGGTGGAGAGTACCTCTCCAAGAATTTCTCTGCTAGCTGATTCCAGGATATAAATGTCCTAACTGAAAACGATTTCAACCTCTTCTTTGGCTTATCCCTTAATGAAAATGGGAATAGCCTCAACCGAATAGCATCATCCGATACTGATGGCTCGCTAACACGACTAGCAATCTATAGGCAAGTGCACCTATCGAATGTAATCTAGCTATGACAAGTATCAATGTCGTATCCCACGGGAACTGAGAAGCTACTGCTACTACGCTATTCCTATTATCTAACCGATCAAAAGGAGGTGAAGATCATTAACTAAAAATGAATGAGAATGCAAATAAAAACTAAATTGTAACAAAGAGAATGAAAGTTTGTCAAAGACAATGAGATGAGTTAACCCAATTGGGGATCCTTTTAGCTAGCCGGCTTAAAAATAATAAATTATGAATTGATTGATTAAGAATTGCGATCTGTGGATAATTTCTTAAATGAATTAGCCTCTCTCTTGAGTTAACCAATTCCTAATCCTGAAGATCTAAAGTTGGAATCTCTTTCTAACAATTGATTTTAGAATAACATTAATCTTTAAGTTACCGCTAATAAGAATATCTAGCTCTTCTTCCAGTAAGTTATTACAGTTATCTCTAAGATGCAAATCACTTAATCACACAAGCAGTTGTCCAAACTCAGTTGAATTTCTCAATTACAAAGGAATTCTCAAATTGATTCAACTATGAAGAAGAAATAATAGATCTTATTATACTTGAATGAAAACTACAATCTTAGATCAACAATCCAATTAATTAAGCACAAATCAAGCATAGCATGGCCAAAGATCACCCCCAAATGGGTTTAATAGAATTAGTTTTACATGTTCATGATTAAACTACTACAATAATCGAATACAAAGTAAACAAGAATCGAAAAGAACATGAATACCCTTTTCTCAAATGATGAAATCCTATCCCCTCTTGAATAACTCTGAATCCAATCTTTACAGCTCAAATCTCTTTCTTCTTTCCTTTGATTCTTCAATCCAACCCTCAAGAACAACTATCTAGATGATGCTGAAGTGGAGTTCGTTATGTTTTCCTTTTTTTGATTGTTTGGAAGGTTGCTCTCAAGGTCTGTCTTGAATACCCCAAAAGTTCTCTCTCTATCCTTTTCTCTCCGTCCCGCTCTCTTTCTTTTTCTTTTCTTTTAACTTAGGTTTTGGGATCTAAGATGGCCCAGATTTGGGCGGATCCATGCCGTGTTGATCTAATAGTGTACATTTTAGCCTTCTTTAACATGTTTTGGATTTGGGTCGTGCTACTCAGCACGGGCATGCTCCTAGCCATGTCACTCTCAGAAATTGTGTTGCAAATCACTTCTTCTCGCCATAGGTGAGGCATTTCAGAACGCCCTCTGACCCTGACCGTGCTCCTCAGTACGGGCGTGTTGGTAGGGCGTGTTGACCAGTCTAACACGCCTGGTTCGACCATTTCTTCCCAATTTTTCTGATTTCTCTCTAACTTTGATGATGTACCTAGAAAAATACATGAGACACAAAGGAAACTAAAACAGGGTGATTCTAATACAAAACACATAATTTGCTCTAAAAATAACCCAAAATCAAGTATGCAGACATGTGCATTATCAAGGATATCAGATACCCTATTAATCTTGAAGGTAGCATAAATCTCCAAAAAATTATCCAAATGGATGTTTGGATCCTCATTGGGCAAACCGTCAAACATGCAGTTGGTTTGCACCATCTGAATAATGTTGGGCTTGATCTTGAAGTTGTCTGCTGTAACATTTGGCCTAATAATACTCGATGTAGCCCCATTAAGAGTTGGTCATGTATACTCTTGTATGGTTCTCTCCCTAGGTGGAGCTGCCATTCTACACTGTTCCCCTTCTTAGTTTGGATCTCCTTCTTCATTCTGATTATGTAGCTCCTCCACCATTTCAGTTAAAGCTCGTTCTCATTCTTCTTTTTGCTGCTTCCTCAAAGTTCTTTCCAACTCTGGTTCGTAAGTGAATAGTTCCATCAAACTAGTTTGGGTCATATATAGATCAGGTACCTAAAGAAAACAAAAACACAACAAAGATAAATCAAATAAAAATTAAAAATGCTAAATCACCGACTTTTGAATTACTAATAATATCACAATAGAAAAAGCCCCTGGCAATGGCACTAAAAATTTGATGCGCACTATCCGCACATGGCAAAATGCACTAATCGCATCAAGTAATATAATGATAAGTATGAGTATTGTTCCACTGGGGACCTAATTGTGAATACTACCTTCAGTCTTATACTAATGTTTAGTAATCAAAATGTGATTTGGGTGTAATTATACTTAAAAGTAAAATAATCTTGAAAACAAAGATAAAAAGGATTGGTAAATTTATCAAGGATAAAACCTATTTAGGTAGTGAATCCCCCTAATAAGTTAAGAATTTCATGGAACAAACAACAATTAAGTCAAATCAAGAGTTGAATTAGCATTCCACAAAATTAGATTTAAACATTTTTCAAGTGACTAAGCCCCTAATTCCTAAGAGGAAGGGAAAGAACCTCTTCTTAAACCCACTCACTTAGGTCATGCATTAAGACTAAAGAACTATTAAATCAAAGGATCTTATAGATCTATCTTTAGTATCCCAATCAATCTTCAATCGTTAAGATGTGATCGATGCATAAAAAGTTACCTCTAACTAGTTTATGAAAACAAATCCCAATAAATACATCGACTTATCAATTAAAATAGATAATTAAGTAATCAAAGGGATAACACAACTCATGAAGAAGATTAATTGCATTAACTTTGAATCAATCCATATAAAAAAATTAGGGTTCATCAAAATCCAAATAGTAAGAAAATTAGTTCCTGCACAGTGCAATAAAGAATAAAGATTAGAGACAGAAGATTTCAAACTATTCACGGATGAATAGAGATGAAAATCTTCAATCATGAATCTTCAATCTTAGAAAACAAAGATGGAAATGATGTTCTTCCTTGAAAACAACCAATAAAACCCTAAGAAATAAAAGGAAATTAAGTTCTCAAAGTGTTTCTCTCTTTAAAATTTAAAATATGACGGAACTTTCCTAAGAAAACCTAAATAGTGTGTTTTTAGAGAACCACAAGGGTACCATACGGCTATGTGGCATCCTTGACCAAAATCCACACTTCAAGATATCCTTTAACCACATAGAAAGGGCACACGAGCGTGTCCTCTTCCAGTCTCATTCTTTGAACAATCTGCCATCTTATGCGAACTCACATAGGAAGGCCACATGGGCATGTGCCTACCATGTCATGCAAACCAATATTTTGCCACTTTTAACACTTCACACGGGAAGGTCACACAGGAAGCTTCCACCTGTGTCCTGGTCGTGTGACACTCATGTTCTCAATGGTAAGTGCTCCTTGGCTTATTTTTTTTATACTTTGAAACTAAAACTTCCTCCCATCAAGCAAGCTCGCCAAATACCTAAAAAGAAACTGAAAAAAATTTTGAAAAATAAATGAAAGTCAATTTAGGGTGAAACCGAGGTAAAACAAGCTTCAAAAGTAAGTGCTACCAACACTTATCATCCATTCTTGTGCAATATTGAAGTATTGAAATTGTCTTTGCCCTAGATCACCTTTAATCTTTATGCATTTCAATACTCATACATAAAATGATGTGATCAATGTGAAAAAAGGATGCTCATTCATTCATTTTTGCATAGTTTTTTCTATGAAATTACAAAAAGCATGCTCGCGCTTTATAGGTCGGCATACAATCTAGGAAATGACCTTAAAAGCGCGCTCGAAACTCCTCAGCGTGACCAAGGTTTCTTAAAATTATAGCCGTTGTGACTACTTTTTCAAGGATGCTCATTCATTCATTTTTGCATAGTTTTTTCTATGAAATTACAAAAAGCATGCTCGCGCTTTATAGGTCGGCATACAATCTAGGAAATGACCTTAAAAGCGCGCTCGAAACTCCTCAGCGTGACCAAGGTTTCTTAAAATTATAGCCGTTGTGACTACTTTTTCAAAAGCGCGACCGTGCTTCTCCTCGATTTTAGAAAAAAACTAGCCGTTACAATTTTAAAAAAAATGAGTTTTAATGTGAAACTAGCCATTTTTATTGTTTTCACACCCCTTGAAGGCTATAAAATCCACATCTTACACATTAGCATAACTTTTTCACACTTGTTCACTTAAGCTTTTAAAAATCCTTCTTTTCTTCTTCAAAAATCCCAAATCTCTCTTCCACTTGCTCAAGACAAGCATGGGTCTAAGAAAAGTTGTTGGAAGAAGCTTTTAATCATTCAAAACAATAATAAAAAGAATAAGAAAGTGAATGATGAAGCAAGGATCAAGTACATGACCATAGAGAGGAAATAAACTCAACCTAGTAGATTCTTTGATGAAGAAGTCCTCCTTAAGCTTGGTGTTTCACAAGAGGTACGCACCCTTCTTGAGAATGTAGGTCTTAGAGACTTCTTCCTATCCCCAATCTTAGAAAATTGATATGAGAATCTTACTAAGGAATCTCTTTCTACCTTAGCGATCAACATAAAGAGAGATGGGGATGATTATTGTGGGATAGAGTTTAGGCTCTTTGGGGAAAGAAAAACCCTTTCTAGAACCCAATGCTCTTCCATTTTTAGTTTTTAAGAAAGAAACCATCTCTCAATTATTGAAAATCTTATAGAGATTCCTCTCTTCTTTTCCAATTTTGGAGGCAAATCCACTAAAGAAACCCACTCTAAAGACTCCCTCTCTAATGATATTAAATCCATAACACATTGGGTAGTGCATAGGATGATAGCCATCAACATCCATGCAAGGGATAATGGGGTTGAGAAAGTTCCATAAAAAGACATTCTTCTCCTCTATATGCTGATTTATGGTAAGTGCATCCTCACTTCTAAATTTTTTCTTGATCACTTTCTTCATCTTGGCAATACTAAAAAAGGTGTCATTCTTGTCTCCTCCCATGTCACCAAAATTGCCAAAAACTTCCAAGCCCTCACTCCTCTGAACAAGACTTTCCTAACTCCTCCTATCTCACCACTTTTGCTAGGCTTAGCTTTCCTTGAGCATGCCAAAGGCATTAAACTTGGACCTAAGTGGGAAAGTGATGGGGAATTCTTTCTTCCTATAGGGGAGTATGTAGATGATAGGAAGAAAAGGAAGAAAGACCATAGGATCCTAAGTGAGCCAACCCCTTCTTCGTTTGAGGACAAAATGCTTAAGCAAATAAAGAAAACTTACAATTATCTCCACCATTTGTATGCAGATTTAGTGGAAATTCAAAAAGCCCATAAGATTTCTCATTGTCATATAGAGGATTAGGAGGAAGAAGAGAAAAAAGAGGCTCCAATTCCACCTCCTCAAGCAAGCTCTAGTGGAAAAGGAAATGAGCTTATGGTTTTCCAAGAGGAAGAAGAAGAAGAGGATAAAGAAGAAGATTGATTTCTTATTTTATTTCCTCATTTCTCATTTGGTTTTCCTTCTCATGCATGTCTTCCCTTCATTGATCACACATATGTAAAGCATTTTTTATGAATGCAATCTTATCTAATTTTCTATCTCCTTACCATTTACCTTCCTTGTTCTTTTAATTTTGCCAAAGCTGGAAAGAAATCTAAATTGATTAATACTTTACTTGAGTAATTGATCAGTAAAATTTATCAAGCATGTGCTTAATTGATCAAAGGGGAAGAAGTATAAATCAAATATGCTTAATTACAAAACCAAAGCGAGAGAAAATACAAACATTGAGGAGGATTAACAAATTATTAAATTACTTTAAGTAAATTGTTCCTTTGGCTCTTGAATGTTAGTTCTTAGCTACTTAATTGCACTTATACTTAATCAATTTTGAATTTCTAATCAATTTGGTTGTCAAAATAAAAAAGGGGCAGATTGTTGACCTAAGGTGCAATTGATCTCTATTTTGATCCTAACAAGCAAATTAATTATCTCTAACATCATGACTGCATGTCTATATGACAAAGCACCAAAGAAACCAAGCTTATCCTAAATATTCTTAAGCTTTGAAGTAAGTCTTGTAAAAAGACCCCAAAAGCGTGAGGGTACTTTTCACATCACCAAAAGTTTATAGGACGTTGAAAAGTCCACCTGACAACAAGCCAATTGCCTCATGACACTTGGCATTCAAAGTGTCAAAGCTCCAAGAAGCGCGAGGGCCCCTCACTTTAGGACTTGAGACAAAAATTGGCAGAAGATAGCGTGATGAGAAGCGCGAGGGCTGCTTCTAAGTGTAGACAAGGCAAGCACGAGGGCTGCTTCTAAGCGCAGACAAGGCAAGCGCGAGAGCGCTATTGTGGTGTGGAGGCGGTTTTCACAATTAATACAATGTCAGTAACCATTGAGACACCAGCCACCCTATTAGTGCCATGTGACTGGAGCCATTGGAGCCCCAACATCTCTTTTCAAAAAGCACGTGCAGTCTTGGAAAGCGCAGGGGCGCTCTTCATGAATTTAGGCAATTTTTGCCAAGTCATCAAATCTTGCAATTAAAGAGTTTTGCCCTTGTTAAAATGTCTCCAAGGGATTGGTATTTGTATAAATATCCCTCTTAAAGAATTTACAAATAAGTGTGTGAATTAGATATACCAAAATTCTTGCAAATTTATTTTCCAACTTTCTACACTCAATTTCTTTCTTTGTAAAATGTATTAAGTTGAAACTCTTTGTTCAACTAAAACTAAAAGGGTTGTTATGTGAGCCTAGGTATTAGAAACACAAGGAATTGGTTGTTGCGTAACTATTAATATTCAATGGTTAAAGGACTTAGTAAGAGATTGATTCACTAAAGGAAGAAGTTTAGTATGAGCCTTGAAAACACCAAATTATTGGATGAACTTGTAAAACCCAAAGGTTGTAATCTTAGTGATTATAGTGAAACAATCAAACGTGATCTTGAGGAGTGGATCTAGGGAGGTTTGTTCCAGAACCACTATAAACCTTTGTGTCATCTTCTCTAACCTTTACTCTTCTTATATTATACTTAATCTCTTGTATTTTTACCTAAAATTATTAATTTCCGCAATTTAAGGTTACCAATTCAACCCCATTCTTAGTTCCAAAGGACAACATATTGTTTAATAAATTATTCTCTATAAACACAAGCAGTTCATATACAAGCATACCAAATAGCACATATATTTTACCTAAGTCTACCCATTTTATTCATGCCCAACCCATATTAGAGTTGTTAGTCTATTTTACTAATTAATTATGTATAAAATCCTCTTAGTCTAGCCCAATTAACATTATGTTTTTGATTTCCAACCTTTATAGCCTAATGGACTACTTATTATGATAAGCTCGTTCATTATGAACCTAATTCTAATAAAGTCCAAACCTAACTAAGACATGCCAATGCCCACTAAGTCCACTTCAATTTTAGAATTTAAGCCTAATTAATGTTGGTTAGCCTATTAGACTATAATATTCATGTTGGATCCAATTTTAATCCTAAGTCTATGTGGCCTGTTTTGATTAATCAATCACATAACACATATGTAATCATACAATAAGCAAAAGATAGAGAAAATAAGATTTAAGAAGTAAACCTAATAATTACATCCCGTCCTACAACTAAGACTGTTAAAAAAAGACCTAAGAATCTAATATAGCATACAAAAATACATCAAAACTCGACAAAAAGCCAAAAATTAGGAGAAAATATTGCACAACCAATCGACTCAACACAGAACCAATTGGTTCTGCATTGAGCCCATCGACTCTAAGGTTTCTAGGCAGTTTTTTGATTCATTAGTGCATGTTTGACGTCAATTCCATCCAAATTGATTATTTAATTTAATCATATATGCAAATCCAAGGAATATTTTGATAGCTCATGATATAGCTCCTGAAAAGAGGGGAGAATTTGAAAAGATAATAGAAAAAAGAGAAACAGTATTTTCTTGGTCATATATGACAATATACCAAAGGTTAGACAGAAAGATAGCGGAGCACCACTGATGCTGGCTAAACACGACTAGCAATCTATAGGCAAGTACATCTATTGAATATAATCTAGCTATGGCAAGTATCAATGCCGTATCCCACGGGAATTGAAAAGCTACTGCTACTATGCTGTTCCTATTATCTAACCGATCAAAAGGTGGTGAAGATCATTAACAAAAAATGATTAAGAATGCAAATGAAAACTAAATGTTAATACAGAGAATGAAAGTTTGAAAAGGACAATGAGATGAGTTAACCTAATTGGGGATCTCTTTAGCTAGCCGGCTTAAAAAGAATAAATTATGAATTGATTGATTAAGAATTACGATCTGTGGACAATTTCTTAAATGAATTGGCCTCTCTCTCGAGTTAACCAATTCCTAATCCTAAAGATCTAAAGTTGGAATCTCTTCCTAACAATTAATAGCATTAATCTCTAAATCAACGCTAATAAGAATGTCTAGTTCTTATTCCAGTAAGTTATTACAGTTATCTTCAAAATGCAAATCACATAATTACATGAGCAGTTCTCCAAACTCAATTGATTTTCTCAATTACAAAGGAGTTCTCAAATTGATTCAACAATGAAGAAGAAATAATAGATTTTATTATACTTGAGTGAAAACTACAATCTTAAATCAACAATTCAATCAATTAAGCATAAAACAAGCCTAGCATAGCTAAGGATCACCCCCAAATGGGTCTAATAAGATTAGTAACACATGTTCATGATTAAACTAATACAAGAATCGAAAAGAACATGAACACCCTTTTTTCAAATGGTGGAAATGCTATCCCCTCTTGAATAACTCTGAATCCAATCTCTACAGCTCAAGATCTCCTTCTTCTTTCCTTTGAATCTTTAATCCAATAAAAAACAGCTATCTAGATGATGTTGAAGTGGAATTCGTCTCCGTTTTCCTCTTCTTGATCATCTGGAAGGTTGCTCTCAAAGTCTATCTTGAATACTCTAAAATTGTCTCTCTCCCCAAATCCCTTGAATCCTCTCTTCTCTTTTTTTTCTTTTTTTTTTAAATTAGGTTTCGGAATCCAACACAGCTTGGATTTGGGCCGTGCTGACTAGCACGGGCATGCTCCTAGGCCGTGTTACTCTCAGAAACCATGTTGTAAATCGTTTCTTCTTGACACGGGTAAGGAATTTCAGCATGCCCTCTGATCCTAACTGTGCTCCTTAGCACAAGTGTGTTAGCAGGGCATGTTGAACAGTCTAACGCGCCTAATTCGTCCGTTTCTCTCTAACTTTGATAATGTACCTAGAAAAATGCTTGAGACACAAAGGAAACTAAAATAAGGTGATTCTAATACAAAAACACATAAAAACTCAACATCAAGAATCCAAACATATGTAATATCAAGGATATCAAATCACCCCACAGTTAAGCTTTTACTTGTCCTCAAGTAATCAACAGTTTAGATCATAAATATGCAATCAACCCTCCTTAAAATTCATGCACTAGATCATAATTAAGCAACATCCAATCTATCCCAAATTGAAACTCAACCAAAAACTAAACTAGCAATCAAAACAAGAGTAATTATCATGTTAGTGTATGAAGAAATTAAATAATATATTCAACATCAAATATTCAAGAAACCATATGCCTCGCAAGGGATCACTTTATGCATTCGGTCTTTAAAAGGTAATCATCAATCCCTTAAAGCAACTATATTCAACTTACTTACTATAGGCTTGCTCATAAATCCTATTTCTGCTACTGCAAACAATCAAATATCATAATCAAAGGGTCTTCACAAGGGTTGTAATAGAGCTTAGGTTTAGGTATGGAAAATTGGAAGTGAGGTGTAAATAATTTCTAACCTTTTGCAATGCCTTACCCAATATTTCAGCTCAAAAAGGACTAAATGAAACAAATATAATCAAATTGACTATAGTTCCTAAGTCTCTAAAACAATATGCTGAAAAAGTGAAAAAATGAATGACTACTTAATAAAGAACTGTTTTTTTAAGAAGAAACAATAGAACAAAAGTACTTTGGACTGAAGGGAGCATCTAAACCAAATTTTTAGAGGACTTAGTGAATTCAAAGTACAAACAAAACTGGTATTTTATCCAATAAATCAATGAACACATTATAAAAATTCCAAAAATAGGGTAGGGATCAACAAATGAAAGGCTTAACAAAGTGTGATAATAAAGGAGAATGGTAAAAATGAAGAAAGTGGATAGGCTCAAACTTGGTTAACTAATGAAAAACATTCACAAATTGGCTTTTGGCTATAATGGTGAATCCTAAGTGCCCTTATCATTTCATAACATTTGATTGTTCATGTGACTTCAACAAGCATTACCGAGCAAGTTCTAGAAATAAGAAGAATACAATGCACACTCAAATAAGAAAAAAGGAGCATTTGTGATGTATGCTCAATTAGGTTTAAAAACTCACAAATTAAGTGTGTACATAAGGTGTCCAAACACTATAAATCAAGTCATCATTTAATCAATTCATACACAAAATACAACAACTAATCAAATTCAGATTCACTAACTTAAAGAATGGTCAAGTAACACAAGTTTAACCCAACCATTATGATAAACTAAAAATTGCTCAATAATATTCTAAAAGCAACAAACAACAAGGAGGAAAAATCACATGCTCATAATCATGACTATTAATCTGTCGAAGATAAACAAAAAAATGCTGTTAAACATCCTAAGTATCCTAAATATATACATCATCAATAATACAATAAACAACAATCAGAAAATATAAAAAGAAAGCCAAAACAACGGCTTACCCACCTCACACTTGTAGGACATAGTGTCTGCAATGTGTAAAGGTATTGGGAAGCAATATAATAGGTCTAAAAAGGAAAAGAAATAAATATGAATAAATATTGCCTACTCAACCTGTTGGGCTGGCGATGATGGTTGAGGTGGTGGTGCCTAAGCTGCTAGTGGTTGTACTGGAGGAGGTGCATCATCGACTGTTGGAGGTGGAAAATACTCACCAAAGTCAGTGAAGTCAAAATCATTCACCCTAGGTTGCTGCAAGGCTGCCTCTATCTTGTCCCCCTAGGCCAACTGCCTCTATAGCAAATCCACAATTTGCCTCTGCATAGCATCAAAGTGCTAGAGCTACTTTCTAACCTCCTACTCGAACCTATCAAAGTTTTCTACATGTTGTCGCTGCATGTCGATGATCCGATCAAATTTCATAGTCAGCTCATCAACCTGCACACTAGATGGCTGAGGAACTGATGAGGATAAAGGTCGGGAGGGGCCAAGAATATTTACAAGTCTGGTGTGCTCCCCTTGCTCCTCCTTAGTTGCCCGGGCTATCGAACGAATAAGTCTGTACTCTGGCCCCAAGGGCCCTATCCTGCGAGTGACCATCCTCATATCTTACATAGTAGAGAGGCCAGTAGGTGTCATCTCGCCAACAAGTGTCAACTCATCTATCAGAGCTCTGTCCAGTAGCTCCATCCTCCTAGCAATCCTGGTCACATAAGGTCTGAAAAAGATAAAAGTCTTATTCGTTGCACTACTGGGCTAACACATACCCCATGTCCACCCTCTTCCTCTAATGCAGGGCGCATAAACATAATACATCAGGCTGGGTGACCACTCTAAAATTGTCCCCTTAACTTGTCAATGTATATGCTAACAGGCAGTGAAGATATCGCAGGCTATCAGAGAGGCTAGACGCCTTGAGACTTGCTCTTAGTATTAAGGCTCATCCACCCCTAATATGGTCAACCGGGCCATGTCAAAAGAAACTCCTAGGTTGTATAATGAACCTTTGAAATCATCTAAATCTATGGTTGCTTAGTCAGAGAGGCCAAGTGCAACACTAAAGTGGGGAATACTCATCATGCAAATTCGTCCCCTTAACCTAAATGACATGGCCTCTCGCTAGGACTAGTCCCTAATCTGTGTCTAAAGGAAGAAAGTGGAGGTGAACTCAAGTGTAAGCCTTTATAAGTGGGCTCCACAATGCCGAAAAAGGCCTTAAGAGGTGGAGTCTGAAGTAACTCTTGAACCTTAGCAGTTAGGCCAACTGTCTCCAATGCCTACCAGTCTATACATCTTCCACAACCTAATTATCTATACTGTAGCTGCTGGTAAAGAGCCTCGTGAGTGGGGCTCTGAAACTGTAAAAGTCTGTGTCATGCGGGAGCTAGAGGTGGAGCTAGAGCTCTAGGGGCAGATGGGGCAGGTGCTCGAGGTACAGGCGGTGCAGGCTGTTCAGCTCCACCAAAACTAAAAAAATGTTCCAAAACCAATGATCAAAATGTCAAATTTATAAAATAAAAATTGGGGTGCCTCCCAAAAGCGCTTCTTTTTCTCACAGTCTCAAGACATGAATGAAGTGAACACGAGTCAGCTAAATGACTCGGGAAGAAGCGCTGGGGTGCCTCCCAAAAGCGCTTCTTTTTTTCCTGAGTCATTTAGCTGGACTCATTGATCACTTCATTCATGTGCGGGTTTAACTTGCACTGCGGTTGAACTATCAGGTTATGGATGTCATCCATAAGAATCTTGGGTGAGCAATAAGTGTGTCTAATCCCTAAAATGTCAGCATTCTTCAAAGTAAACACCTTTTAATACTTCCTTAGAGAGGGAAATGTCATCTCTCTCACCTCGTGTGTCAAGCCTGCTGTTGAAATGTCAGGGAAACTATTGTCTTTGTCTCATTATGCATAGTTGATATGCTTTGGGAGCTCTTTCAACTCAAGAACTGGTGGTTCCTCAGTTGATGCCCTCAACTTCTGCACACCTACCTTGTTAATTACAATAAACATATTATCCTCTTCACTTAGCTCATTTGCTAACAAAAATTCAAGCTGCTCCAACACTTTCTCATTCGACAGCTCATGCTCATCTTCCATTAGCAAAGTAACTTGCAGAGGGTCTTTAACCAACATTTCCTGCAACTGTATCTCAACAACATCATCAAGTACATTAATAGAATACACAACATCATCATATGATCTAAAGACTATTTCATAGAATTATTCAAGTCAAAGGTGACAGGCTCATCCCCTACCCTAAGTTCAAGCTTTCTTTCTTCTTTCCTTTGAATCTTCAATCTAATCCTCAAAAACAACTATCTGGATAAAGTCAAATTCGTCTCCATTTTCCTCTTCTTGATCATCTAGAAGGTTGCTCTCAAAGTCTGTCTTGAATACCCTAAAACTCTCTCTCTCCCCAAATCCCTCGAATTCTCTCATCTCTTTCTTTTTCTTTTCTTTTAAATTAGGTTTTAAAATCCAACACAGCTTGGATTTGGGTCATGTTTACCAGCACAGGCATGCTCTTAGGCCGTGTTACTCTCAGAAACCATGTTGTAAATCATTTCTTCTCAGCACGGGTAAGGGATTTCAGCACGCCCTTTGAAGATGAGAAGATTAAGGTCAGAATGGGTAGAAAAGATACAAGACGAAGTCGCTAAACTAGTAAAGGCTAATTTCCTTGACATAGTCGATTATCCCGAGTGGTTGGCGAACATTGTCTTAGTCTTGAAGAATGATGGTAAGGATATAATGTTTATGGATTACAGAGACTTAAACAAAACATGCTCTAAGGATGATTTCCTTTTCCTCATATAGATGTGATTATCGATAGTGCCACCTCAAATGCAATGTACTCTTTCACGGATGGATCCTCTATATACAATCATATCATGATGGCAGTAGTGGACAAGCTAAAGACATCGTTCATTATCGAATGGGGGATATACTGCTATAAGGTTTTGCCTTCTCAACTAAAGAACGCAGGGCCAACTTATTAGAGAGCAGCCACTACCTTGTTTCATGACATGATGCACAAGGAGCTGGAAGTGTATGTAGATGATATGATGTTATAGTTTGAAACAAGAGAAGGACATTTCTAAGCTCTTGATAAGTTCTTTGGAAGAGTGAAAAGGTATAACCACAGACTCAATCTGAAGAAGTATGTTTTTAGAGTAGCATTAGGGCACGTAGTGAGTCAATAGGGAATAGAGATCGATCCAGACAAGGTTTAAGGCCATTCAAGAGATGCCAGTATAGAAGACAAAGAAAGAAGTTAGAGGATTTTTAGGGCGTCTGTAATAGATAAGTAGGTTCATTTGCAAGCTCACAATGGTTTGCAATTCTACATTCAAGCTTTTAAGGAAACATCAGTCCATTAAGTGGGATGAACACTATTAGAAAGCCTTCGATAAAACTAAAGAGTATCTAATGAAGCAACTGGTACTCAAGCCGCTAAAAGATGGAAAGTTGTTCATTATATATTTAGCCTTGGAAGAAGAAGCCATAGGGGCAATGGTAGAACAATGTGGATCTAGTGACATAGAGCATGCGGTTTATTATCTCAGTAAGGAATTGTTGTCTTATAAGTCAAAATACAACCATGTAGAGGGGACATGCTTAGTAGTGATATAGGCTATGAAGAAATTGAGACACTATTTTCAATCTTATAGGGTGCAAGCAATCTCAAAAATAGACCCGTTGAAGTATCTATTTGAAGCTATGTCTTTTATAAGAAAGCTAGCTAGATGGTTAGTACTCCTAATGGAATTCGACATTGAGTATGTTACCAAGAAGGTAGTCAATGATAGAGTAGTAACATAATTCTTAGCTCATAATGCGATCAAAGGGGATGAGCCTTAGGATCTAGAGTTTCCTAATAAAATCTAGGGGCAATTAGGATTCAAGAATGGAAGATGTACTTTGATGGAGTTGTAAATGCGAAAGAAGCAAGGTTAGGAGTAGTTAAAATCACGTCAAAAGGAGAAATGCTACCAATAGCTAAGAGATTGGACTTTTAAAGTGACCAATAATATGGTGGAGTATGAAGCGTGTTTATTTGGATTAGAGGCGATTGCAGTAGTAGGAGCAAAGCAGTTGATGGTCTATAAGGACTCCATACTAGTGATTGAACAAGCCATTGAGGAATGGAATGTGAAAGAAGAAAGGTTGAAGCTATATGTCAATTATCTCAGGACTTTGGTTTGCAGGTTCTCCAAGTGTTCGTTCATACATTTTCCATGAGATGAGAACTAGATGGTAAATGCGCTAGCTACCATATCGTTAATATGGGAGAACCCCTCGCAACTTCCAATAAAACTATTGGTGATCGTGAACTTTAGACAACCTTGTAATCAGGGAGATCGTATAATGCAAGTCTAGATAGGACTATAGGAGAAGCCTTGGTTTTATGATTTGAAAAGGTTTGTAGAAGACAGGGTGTATCCTGAGGAAGTAACTCTGAAGGAAAGGTATGCGTAGCGGATATAGGCTAGAAACTGCCTCAGCCATGAAGGAGTGCTATATAGAAGAATGACTTTAGATATCCAGCTTCGATGTGTTACTAAGGCAAAGGCACATGTTGTAATGGAGGAGATGCATAAAGGGGTGCGCGAGCCTCATATGAATGGCATAATGTTAACTAGAAAGGTTATGCATCAGGGTTTTTACTGATTAACCATAAAAAAGGATTGTATAGCTTTAGTAAGAAAATGTCATGAGTACCAGCTCTATAGTCACTTGAGTCACATGCCTTCGACTGAGTTACACAATTTGATATCCCCATATGGCCTTTTA
Organism: Ricinus communis; assembly: GCF_019578655.1. Taxonomy (NCBI): domain Eukaryota; kingdom Viridiplantae; phylum Streptophyta; class Magnoliopsida; order Malpighiales; family Euphorbiaceae; genus Ricinus; species Ricinus communis. The sequence goes on along the minus strand of NC_063261.1, from coordinate 465,913 downwards.
CAGCTTAAGGAATTGACATCATCAAAGAGATAAGACCAGCCATCATGGTCCCGTGGGGTAGCAATGGATTGAACTTGCATGTGCTTCAACTTGTATTTGTCGATGTTCCTTGGGATGGTTAGTATTTAAAGCTTTTCATACGACCAAATATGTAAAAAGAAGGAAATGAAAAAGAAAAAAAGAAAAGGAAAAGCTAAGTTGAAAACCCAAAAGGGAGGCTAGGGCAAAAATAAAGTTTACTAAGTTGAAAACTTGAAAGGGCAACTTAGGCAAAAGTTAAAACAAAAGCCTACTAAGTTGAAAAAATCTGAAAGGGCGGCTTAGGCAAAATTAAGGTAAAAATGATAATAAAAGAAAAGAGATTTGGTTGTATACCTGCAAGAGGATTAGATCGCCACCAAACCGTTAATGGGTTTTGTACATGTCTAACCCAATGATTGTTTCAGCTAAGATGATGGGAACTAGATATGCTTCATGCTTCACCAAATCAATCATGCAAGAAATCCTAATATCTTCCTCTCCTTGGAGAGAAATCAATAGAAATTGGGCATAAAGGTAAAAGCCCAACATTTGGATCCAAGCAAGTGTACCCCTTTCCTTTCTCTCGCAGTAAGAAATTAGAGAAGTAAGGGTAATGTACTTACCAATAGAATAGGAAAGTACTTCAGCTGGGGGTATGTCAAATAGTTCCACCAATTTCCGAGGAAAAGGATCATCATGCATTAGCAAAGCGATTGGATAAGAAGAATCCATGGGGCCTCCAAAAATGGCGGAAAACTCTTCAATCATGGGACATAACTCTTGTGCATTGAATATGAAGACATGATCTTTTAGGCACCAAAAGTTGACAGCATAATGAAGAAATCCATAATCAAGCTTGGTATATTGCACGGCTTTGAAGGAGGAAAGATGAAATTTTCCAAGTTTGATATAATCATCACCAGTTAGGGTTTTTAAAAAGGTTTGCAGGCTTATGGCATTTTTTTGAGACATGTTTTTCGACTTTTGAAGATGAAAATCGCATATGGAGAAGTGTGGGAGGTGTGTTGGGAATTGAAAATAAAACATAAGGAAAGGCGCAGTGGAAGCAATTTAAAATTTTCTTAATTCCTACTTAGGATCTTATTCATTTAGATAGTAAAAATAAAAGATGGAGAAGGCTTACAAAGGGTGTGTATGCCGCCTAATACAAGGAGGCTTCCTACTTTGTTAATTCTTGATTTTTCAAGTATGATTGATGCACTTTAAAGCTACTCAATGACCAGCCTCTGATGGTAATCCATACAAGATTCAAAGTTGGAATATCCTATAAACAATCCTTCACAAGAAAGAGAGTGGAGATGATGAGGAGTGAATGCTAGTTTCAAGCTAGATTAAATCTTAATTAATCTAATTAATTAAGTGTTAATGGCATCATTCTCCTTCACACACATACATATTCCTGGCTGCCTATCATACTCCATACATTTATACATAGGATTTGACCTAGTTGTATAATAAGCAAGGCCTTACTTACTTGGGCTTGTTTAAACTAAGTTAACTTAACTGATACATAAGCATAGTTATAGGGCCCTTATAGCTGAATATCATAGCCCAATATGTATTACACTAATTAAATTTTAATTAAGCTTATTATATATAAGCTCAAGCCCAATCTCAAGCCTCATTTTAATCTCAACTCTAAGCCCATTTTTGTGTGACCCAAAAAGTTCCTAACATATTGGCAATGAATTATGAATTATGAGTTAAACCTTTTTAATTTAATGTTAATCCTCTAATTAACTTAATTCATATTTCATAGATCAAGATTGGCATCTAGCAATGCATCATGACCACCCAAATGTGGGGAAGGATTAAAGTGCTTTGATCAGTCTTTATATTGAACAATCTCATAATGTAATTCAATCCTTTTATTATTCTTTTATCCCAATTGATTCATAGAGCATGGATACAAGTGTCGACTCTATAATTGAACCAATCATATTTATTCTTGATAATTGTATACAACATTTTCAATAAGATCTATGAAACACTTTTTATAATCTTCATTCGTACAACTTTGGCCAAGGACCATGTTAAAGCATATCAATAATTATTAGGATAAGATCCCATGGTATATTACTTTGGGCAATGAATTCTTTATTGGTAACTTATTATCTTCATATGACTCTTACTATACCTAATGACTATCCCTTGAGTGCTCCATGGATAGGAGAATATAAGATAGCATCAAAGTATAACAATCCTCATATAAGTTAATATACTATTATTTCAAGTCTAAAGATCACGTCTTGCATGATTTTCATAAGAGTATTGTCCATAGACACTTGGGGTAAATCTCGTATGGACTACTCAGTAGTATTGTATCTAATAAACTTGTGCTTATCTCAAAATCCCTATTCCTCAACCTTATGAGACATATTGCTTACTTCACAAGTAAGTGACAACACATTATAATAGTCTTGAGCGTTTGATCAATATCCAATGATCAATATCTAATTCTTGATTAAACGTCGACTAAGAACAAAGTTTAGGAACGTATGTAATGAGAAACTCATCATTATAAACTCGCTTTATAATTTCTATTACATTTGTGTTTATACATTCCATGGCGTTCATCTCTAACAGTTTGGATTATACCTTGATAATACCTGACTACTCATACCATTAAAGTCGAATAATGCTTTTAGTATAATTGTATGCCATCAATTGTGATGTATAAATTAACACAGATTATCTAACAACTCTTTGTCTTTAGGGCATACTCTAACACTAGACTAGTCTAGGTTAGTCAATTTCTCAGCGTTGATGAGGTCTTTGATTTGGTGTTTCAGTCGGATGCAGTTGTTTGTATGATGGCTGAGTGCTTGGTGCAATTTATAGTAAGTATCGGGTTTATAGCCATGTGCATTGTGGTTAGGTGGATTTATGGTAGGTTGGAGCATGCCATTCTATACTAACCACTCAAAGATCTTTGAAAGAGATTGCTTGAAGTTGGAGAACTTCCTCGATTGTTGGACAAAATTCACATTTGGAATTTTGCTCCCTCCATCTTGATAATTTGGCCTTCTTTCGGTCTCTTGTCATTTTCGATTTCTTCGACCTCAAGCCCGTCATCATATAGGTTCATAAAAGTCTTCGGGTTCATCATCTAAAGCCTTTCGACCATTTATGAAGAACATTTCAGACCACCATATGAACTTGGTGCTTTTTAGAGGGCTTGTTTTTATCAATCCAGCCTAACCTGGTCAAGAAATTAGAGAAGGATTCATTTGGCTTTTATTTTGGTAGAATTCAAGCCTCTAATCTATACTTCTAACTGAGTATTATAGTCATATTATTTGACAAAAGAGTTACATAGATCACACCATTTAGCTTTGATGAATTTTTCAAGACCATGATACTAGTTTACAGCAGGTCCTTCTAGCAACAATACAAATAACTTGACAATTTGGGTTCTACTCAATTGAGTAGTTCCTATGATAGTTACATACTGCTTTAGATTAACCTTTGGATCACCAGCCTTGTTGAACTTATTTATCTCGGGCATCTTGAACCTTGCAGGCAGCTTGTCTTCACTCGTCAACACCAATTCTTTGAAATCATAGGTCGGATCTAAACCTTTGATTTCAAACATGCCTTGAATCTTGTCGACCTAGCACTTAAGCCGCCTATAGCTTCATTAGTGGCAAGGGCAGTCTCCTTTTTAGCTTGGTCCAGCACATACTCATCAAAATCCTAAAAGTTCTGGGGCACTCCTCTTCTAGCAGGGTCTTCAGTATTGGCATTGGTAGTAGTGGCATTAGTGGTAACCATTGCAATAATAGTTTCAGTGGCAACTAAGACTAGATAGCAACAACAGGGGATCAACTAGTGTAACTGGAGCAGCAAGTGGGGCTTGATTTGAAGCTATCCTAGCCAAAGGTTGTTAGACTTCCTTCCAGATCATACCCATCAGAGGATCAGTCACGATATTCTTGAGGATTGATGTGCGTAAAATACACACATCTAAATGGGGTTTTTAAGATTGATTTTATGGACATTTGGATGTGAATTGGTCCCAACACTCACCCTATGCGTCTGTGTTCCCAACATGGGAACCAACACGGCCATGTTGGGTGTCATCAAACATTAAAGAAAAATAAGTTCTTAGGGAGCACATCCACAGAGAGTAACACGGCCAGGAACACCAAACCGTGTTCCTAACACGGCTGTGTTGGAGGCGACAGGGGGAATTAATTAAAAGAATGAAGAGAGGAAAGAAAAAAAGGGGAGAGCGGGGGAGAACGTCCCAAACCCTAATATTTCTCTCCCTAAGGGTTTTCTGAGCTTAAACCAAGGGAAAAGGAGACTTGGATCAAGGTTTCAATCGGATTCCTTTCAAAGATTGAAGATTGGGCGAGGTTCGTTGATTGGTTTTCAAAGCGAGCAAGAGGAACAAGAATCGATTCAATTCGAGCAAGAGGAATTGGGGCTGTTTACTCTCATCCAAGGGTGTAATCGGGTTTTCTCTACCTTTACTCATTGTTGTAATTGAATTCTTGTGTATTTTGATAATGAACATGATTAGCTAGATTGATTAAATCCATTGGGATTTCTTTACTATGTTGCCTTAGTATTATATTATTGGATTGTTTGGATTAGTTTTGTATTCTTCTTGCTTTCAGTATTAATAAAATAATGCATTATTCATGAGACGTTGTGAATTGTGTGTTTAGATTACTTTGTGTGACTGGGAAGTCCATTTGGCAATTGGAATTTTGAATAGCAAGAACTGGTTAATAATGCTTAGAGATAAGGATAATTAACTAGCTGGATCAAGAATTAACAAAGCTTAATAGAGGCGGATTAAAGCTTAATGCTAATTTAAGAATCAATCGTTAGGAAGAGATTCCAACTTTAGGTTATTAGATTTAGGAATTCGGTTATCTCGAGAGAGAAATCAAATTCGGTTAAGAATTCATCCACGGGTAGCATAATTAGACTCACCAATCCTTTATCTTTTCTTTGATTGCCAACTAGTTTAGGTTCTCTTTGCGTTTGCTCTCTGGCTTTAGTTATTTTAGTTATCAATTACTCTTGCATCTCCCTTAGAACTTAGCTTGTAGTTATTAGTTAGTTTAGAAATTATTCATCATTCATCTTAGGTTAATATAACAAAGAACAAAGAAGTAACTCTGGGCTTTCACTTTCCCGAGGAATACGACCTTGATACTCGCCATTAGTGCTAGATTGCATCGATAGGTACACTGCCTTAGATTGTAGCTAACACAATTTAGCCTATCAAGTTTTTGGCGCCGCTGCCGGGGAATGTTTAAAAATTAGAGTGAAATTTGCTATTTGTTAATTTAGCCATTTTTTTTATTTATATTTATATTTATTTCTGTTTTGTTTGTACATATTTATTTAGTTAAGTTTATGATTCAAATAGTGGATGATAAGGAGGTTCAATGCTAAACTCTTCGTATGACACGTTGGAAAATGGGATTAGGAACCAAGAGAATCCTAAAAATTGGGATACCCGTGCATCTTTAGAAGCTCGAGTGGAATTGTTTTGCAGGGCTACCGATCAACTCTCCACTCCTATCCTTTCATCTCAAGTTTTTTATGAATTTTATTGTGGTTTACATTTGAGTAATGATTGTCTATTGTATAGTGATGTTGTGCATTGTTCTTATAACTATGAACAGGTGAATTATACAGGAAGTTGGCCAAATGACTCGTATGGAAGCACCTACAATCAAGAGTGGAGCACTCATTCACCCTTTGGATGGAGCTTAGATGGCCCAGAACCACTGAATCTCGAAGAACCACATCAAGAAATTTAATCTTGCACCTTGAACTCAAGATGAAGAGTTAGTGTCGGAGCAGCTGATGATGAGGTTTATTACAAGTCTTGATGATAGATTCCAATAAACATAGAGGGTACTTGAAAGTCAACAAGCCTCAATTAAGAACATAGAGCATCAAGTAGGCTTAATCTTCAAGTTACTAGCTGAAGAGCAATTGGAAACTCCATCAAACGCAACTGAATCCGAGGAACACTTGACCGCCGTCACTTTGCATTCAGGTGAGAATTTTTCTGGTTTATCTATTATGTTTGACAATGATGCTTCTATGCAGGACAACTCTTTGAACATGGAGATAGAACCAGAAAAGGAAGAGGCAAACATGATCCCTCTGAAAGACTACCAATAGGAGCGTACAGTCGATGATGCTGAGTTGCAGTTAGAGGAATTTTTGGTGGATTTTCCATATGTCTTTTCGATGATGGAAGATGAGCATGAGTTATCCAATGAAGAAGTCTTGGAGGAGCTCGAGTTTCTTCTAGCAAGTGAACCAAGCCAAGGACTGAAGAAAACCATCGACACTCTTGAAGAAATTGCCCAACCATCGATCCTTCCAATTGTTGAAACTCCAGCTGTCAAATTAGAAGAGCCCCTAGAGCATCATGACTACGTTCAATTATACGAGGAACGAGTTTTGCCCATTATACTGGCAGCTTGCTTGATAGTCGGGAAGAGGAAATTGACGATTATCCCTCTAAGCGGATACTTGAAGACATTTGCTTGGAAGAAGGATGGATGGTCATCAATCCCCACCGTTTGCTTTTCACCATGTGTCCAGCTAAGAAGACTCATCGCATAAAAAAAAAGCGCTTTTGGGAGGCACCCCAAATTCTATTTTTCAATTTTAATAATTTACCCTTTATTGTGAACTTAGTTTGATTAGATTTTACAGTTTGTTTTTGGTAAGTTTATTTATGTTGAGTGTATGAGTTGAGGACTTATTGGTTGTGCAGGTGAGAAAGAGTGAGAAAGTGCTGAGAATCGCAAGTTTTGCATTTTCTAGAAATAAACACGGGCGTGTTCAAGACCGTGTTCAATAACACGACTCGTGTTCTAATTGAAGAAAATCAAATTAAGATGAACACGTTCACAGTAGGCCACACAGGCATTTATGCCCGACCGTGTCCCCAACACGTCCCCGTGTTCCATAAACACGGGCGTGTTCTCAGAAGTTGGTAAGTCAGCACGTCTTAATTCGCTTAACACGGCCCGATATCTAGACCGGGTTCATGAACACGGCCCCTGTTGGTAAACACGGGCGTGTTACGTACACTGCCTATATATACCACTTCATTTCGAAATGGTAAAAAATTTTGCTCTTCTTTTAGTTTTAGCAATTCTCTCCTCTCTTACTCTCTCACTTCTTATTTCTCATCTCGAAGGCTTTGGATATTGCGTTTGTCAAGTAAGTACCCTCTAACTTCATTTTCCGTTATTTTATTTTGATATTAGTTCAAATTTATGTTTTCTTTGTGTTCGAATTTGTGTTTCAATTTTTTTTAGTTTATTTCCTAATTTTATTATTTGGTGTATGCATTTACATTCATATTTGTGCTTAATTTTCTTTTGTTTTCTTTAATTTAGTTTATATACCTGACTTGCTCATATTTTCCGATTTTCTTTTCTACCATTATTCATGATTGTGATTAATTCTTTATTTTCCTCTTTATTATTATTGTTGGCAGCTAAACAATAGGCTCTGTCATATATAGTGGACTTTGTTGTATCTGTTTTATATTAGCATGTTGGTTTGCCTTCTGATGGATTATGGCGAAGTTAAACTCCATGTGGATGAATTGAAAATTTAATTGGTTAGAATTGGTTGGTAGTATTGTGGATTGAATTTTCTTTGCAGGACATTGAGCGGTTTAATTTTATCAAGTTAAATCGTTCGGTTTGTCCATTTTATGCCGTTATGCTGCCAGAATTTCGTTGATCCTTAGTACTAAATTTTTTTTTTCAGGTACCATGTCCACCAGATGAGGATCAGGAGTTTACAAGAGGAGGCGGACCGATGGTTCCTCTTCCTCTCGATCGTTAGGCGCTGCACTGACTAGTTTAGGCCAAATTAGACCACCGCAGCGCCATCGATTCCTACTTTTCCAAGGGCAGCCCACCTTTGAGCAGAGATATCAATCAATGAGGCACAAGGATTTGGGAAAGGGGCGTAGGATAGACTGGCCAGCACTGGAAACCGTCGGACTTGCAGCTGCAGTCTGATGATATCTTGAGATGCCCCCATTTCAGCATTTCTTTGAGATAATTGAACCAACATATAGGTAGTTGACTGTGGAGTTTGCTAGCACTTTCTTTCTGCAGAGCCAGTTGCGGGACTTCCAACAACCGGATGCGATCAATTTCAGACTAGCAAAGCAGACTTTCACGATGAGTGTGCAGCAGTTTAGGGTACACTTAGGCTTGTGGTCTGACGAGGATGCAACTGGGGAGGTTTACAGTCGCTGTATACACACGCCTGGTGTGTCATATCCGCAGATGTGGGCCGAGATTTCTGATGACACTGAGGGGTACAGTGCTAGCCAGTCCAAGGCATCTAACTTGCCTGAGGGACTACGGTACTTGCATGCATTGCTGGCTAAGACCATCACTGGCAGGGGAGATAGCGGTGGTGTAGTTACCCAGCCGGACCTATTTATACTTTACAGCATGCATCAGTACTAGTCTGTCGACATGGGATACTTGTTGGCCAGACAGATTAGTGCCTTCTGCAACAACTCAAAGAAGGTATTTTTCTGTTTTGGGACTTACATTACTTGACTGGCTAGGAGCTTAGGAGGTTTGGAGGAGGCGATACCATATCTGATAGAGCTGGGGTGATGGAGACGTTGGGACTTCCCCAATTGGTTAGTATGGGGATGGTGACTCGTAGGCAGTGTCTGCTAGGACCAGAGTATAGACTGAGGAATCCTCTCTTGGCAGCACTCGAAGAGGAGCGACCTGCCCCATGAGCCCATGGTACACAGGATGTCCCACCTTCTTCTGATATTCCGGAGTCTTCCTCCAAACTATCTACTTCAGCTCCTTCTGGTTCTTCATCAGCTGTTTTAGGAGCCTCTCCAATTGAGTTTAGAGAGCTGCAGCTTATAGTGCAGAGGAGCAGCAACAACATTTCATTCGACAAGAGGCTTTTCAGCAGGACCTTTTACAGCGTCAGGCTGAGTTTCAGAGCCAGATGATGGCTTAGTTTAAGAGGCAGAGGGCTATGCTTCAGGCCCTGATTGAGCAGGGAGGTAGGTTAGAGGCCTCTATGGCCAATGACATGTTTGATGATATTTTTGCTACAGATTTTGCACCTGCCTGTCCACAGAGCCGGGTTCTAGAGCAAAGCCATTTTGACATCCCTCTAGCAGATGATCCAGCTGGCCCTCCCTCTCTGACTGAGCAACCTTCAACACAGTAGCCTGACGAGCCTCTTATTGACGCTGCTCCTGCTGATCCACCAGCTCCTGTATGTGACACTACTTCCGATCCTCAGAGAGCAGCCACTCCTCCACCACAGACCAGCCAGCGCCCTGATATACTTGCTAATGCACCTCTTTTCACTCCGGAGCTATAGTCAGGGCAATATTAGTTCTTTTTCCTTTTTCATTTCTTATATTTTGTAAACTGAGGACAGTGTGTCCTTCAAGTGTGAGGTGGTGATATTTATACACACTTGTTTTCGTGTTTTTATTGTTTTGTATATGAAATTCATATCCTTTTCTAGTATATATATCGCATTTCATTTATCCTATCTCAGTTATTTGTTTATTCTTTGTGCAATGTTTTGTAAAATTTTGAAAATTTTTCACTTTGTTTCGATGCTCTTACTGTTGACTTGCTTTTGAAATCCTGGTTATGTGCATGTGATCGGTTAAAACCGATAGTGTTGAGTTTTGCGGAAGAATGTAAGATAATTAGTTTGAGTTTTGCACTAAGTTGCTTTGGTTTATTTAATTCTGTTTTGATGATTTTTGTTTGGAACCTAATCAAAAGCACACTTGTGAGAAATCGAGCCTAAATTGTAAGCATACACTTTATATGCTTGTATTTATTTCTTGTTGAGAGTGCCAATTACTGTCTTTACTTTTAGAACTTGCTCAGTAATGCTTATGAGGGCCACAAGGAGAGTTTAACACTTTGGTATGATAGAGGCACTTAGGTTTTTCATTCTAGCCAAATAGCCTTCATTCGTTTATTGATTCTGTAGATAACCCCTTCTTTCACCATTTTTTTTATCATATTCCATTACCACTTAGTTTTATTCTGCTTTGGGTTATGATTTTGCACATGAGTTATTTTTATTGGGAATTTGTCTTGGGAATAGCTTGGAATCTTGTAGCAGCTTTCTTCAATCCAAAAGAAATTCACTCTATTATATGAATGTTCTTCCCTTATGAAAAAAAAAGAAGAAAAAAAAGAAAAAAAGAATAATAATAAGAAGAATAAGAGGGAATGGTGATGAAAAGAAAGGAAGTAAGTGAGCTAATTGTTCAATTATTTTTTGGAGTTTACATTTTGACTTGATTCCTATTTCCCACCTTGGACTACTGTCCATTGTTTACCCTTTGTGATCATTGTGACTTGTGTGTAGGTCATGTAATTCATTGCAGAACACCATAGGTTCAACTCTGACCAAATTTACCTACCCCTACCTAATCCCCATTACAACCCTTATGAAGACCTCTTGACATGGCTGTTGACTCTCCATAAGTGGTAGGAGTAGGATTTAAGAGCAAGCATATAGTAAGTAAGGCAGTAGTTGATGCATTGAGCGATTAAACACTATCCTTTAAACACTTTGAGTGATTTAGAGTGAATCTGGTGAGGAGTTGGTTCTGAATAATTTTGTTGAGACAGTATTTTGCGAATAATTGGCATCTTGGCTGTGATACTTCAATTGATTGCTTTGTTTCTTCTTGTTTGACTTATGCTTGTTAAGGATATGTGCAGGAGCTCTCTAGCTTGTCTGTCAGTTTAAGTATTGTTCCTTAGTGGTTTATTTTCCTTATTTTACTTTTGATTGCTTGAGGATAAGCAATGAGCTAAGTGTGGGGTTATTTTATGTGTGTAAAATACACACATCTAAATGGGGTTTTTAAGATTGATTTTATGGACATTTGGATGTGAATTGGTCCCAACACTCACCCTATGCGTCTGTTTGTGTGCATTAGATCCAAAAGAAGTCAAAGGATGATAAAGGGAAGAATTTGAGCATAATTGGACGCCGAAGCTGTCGAAACAAGCTAAGTACGAGCATGAGGAGGCTGAACATGGCTGTGTTGGTTTCAACACTGGCCGTAATCCCAACATGGGAACCAACACGACCGTGTTGGGTGTCATCAAACATCAAAGAAAAATAAGTTCTTAGGGAGCACGACCACAGAGAGTAACACGGCCAGGAACACCAAACCGTGTTCCCAACACGGCCAGGAACACGGCCCTGTTGGAGGAGACAGGGAGAATTAATTAAAAGAACGGAGAAAGGAAAGAAAAAAAAGGGGAGAGCGGGGGAGAACGTCCCAAACCCTAATATTTCTCTCCCTAAGGGTTTTCTGAGCTGAAACCAAGGGAAAAGGAGACTTGGATCAAGGTTTCAATCGGATTCCCTTCAAAGATTGAAGATTGGGCGAGGTTCGTTGATTGGTTTTCAAATCGAGCAAGAGGAACAAGAATCGATTCAATTCGTGCAAGAGGAATTGGGGCTGTTTACTCTCATCCAAGGGTGTAATCAGGTTTTCTCTACCTTTACTCATTGTTGTAATTGAATTCTTGTGTATTTTGATAATGAACATGATTAGCTAGATTGATTAAATCCATTAGGATTTCTTTACTATGTTGGCTTAGAATTATATTCTTCTTGCTTTCAGTATTAATAAGATAATGTATTATTCATGAGACGTTATGAATTTTGTGTTTAGATTGCTTTGTGTGATTGAGAAGTCCATTTGACAATTGGAATTTTGAATAGCAAGAACTAGTTAATAATCGCTTAGAGATAAGGATAATTAACTAGCCGGATTAAGAATTAACAAAGCTTAATAGAGGCGGATTAAAGCTTAATGCTAATTTAAGAATCAATCGTTAAGAAGAGATTCCAATTTTAGGTTATTAGATTTAGGAATTTGGTTATCTCGAGAGAGAAACCGAATTCGGTTAAGAATTCGTCCATGGGTAGCATAATTAGACTCACCAATCCTTTATCTTTTATTTGATTGCCAACTAGTTTAGGTTCCCTTTGGGTTTGCTCTCTTGCCTTGGTTATTTTAGTTATCAATTACTCTTGCATCTCCCTTAGAACTTAGCTTGTAGCTATTAGTTAGTTTAGAAATTATTCATCATTGATCTTAGGTTAATATAACAAAGAACAAAGAAGTAACTCTGGGCTTTCACTTTCCGAAGGAATATGACCTTGATACTCGCCATTAGTGCTAGACTGCATCGATAGGTACACTGCCTTAGATTGTAGCTAACACAATTTAGCCTATCAAGGATCTCAACATCCTACTCATTAGCTTTTTTGTTGGCCATTTTAGTTGTAGCTTCCATAAAGATTTGATGATTCGGTCTTTCAAGGAGCTCTAGCATAGTTCGAATTCTTGGAGAGATGGGTACTCTTTCCAGCCATCCACTATCTTGCCTCCTCCAACCCAAAGGAGTGTCTATATGGTTAAAAAACAAAAGGTTAGCATAGTACATGTGATGCATGAGATGCATGATGCACGTGCTATGCACAAAGACCAAAAAAAAGTTAGCCAACACGCATTAATATACAAGTCATCCTTCCAATCTTATTACTCCCACATATGGTTTGTGGTGAGTCTTTCTTCTCTAGGATTTTAGGTTTAGGCTTTCTATCAATAAGGGATAGTAGGCTCGACGCGCATGTTATAAGCTCTCAAAGTAGATAAAATTGACAAGGTAATGCTTTTCAGTATAAGTATGAAGCTTGCATATTTTAGGCGTAGGGCATGATTCTAGATGTTCTTAGGCCAAGGCTTTCCAATATGTGGGCTTTGAGTACTTATAAGGAAAAACATCTAAAATAGAAAACAATAGTGATTATATGGGAGATTACTATTGTCATTACCGTGAGCTGTGTCTAGGATAAGGATACAAGGCTCCCATAAGTAAAAAGTGTTCTTACTTGGCTCGTCTGCCCACTCAAAGGTCCATACGACGAAGGAAATTTTCTTTTTACTTCTAAGTGATGGTTAGTGAGTGTCGCAATTTCAAAGTTTGCATGGAAAAGAAAACTAGTAACCGATGTCGTCGAGGCTATAGGGACCAAAGTGCATAATGTGCGATAATGGTATAGTGATGCAAGAATCACTCGTTCAAAAATGAGATTAAGAACATAGATACATTGGAATCAGCTTCTCTTATCGTTAGTGGAGTCGCCACTATAAGTGGTGGTTCTGAGGGCACATCCAAGTGTTTTTAGTTACTATGGCACTGCAAGATTATCAGCACTCATTTTTCGGATCTAGTTATCAAGGGAATCACAGAAAACCTTATGATGAAAGTTAGTGCATTTCTCAAGTTTTAGAGATTAAGGGCGGAAGAATATAACATTAGGGGTTGAGAATGATTGAGTTAAAATCACTTTTCTAAAGTCAATTTGTATTTAATTATAAAACAAAATTAAGTTTGAGGAGTGAAACGACAATTTCAGTAAGTTCAAGGACTAAATTGTAAAACTTTCAAACTTCTTTGCTCCTTAGAGCCAATCGGCTCTTCACAATACCGATTGGCTTATTTCCCCATCTCAATGGTGTTTTCACTCATATTTCGATTTAAAATGACAAAAATGATAAAAATAAGATTCTACAAGGTTTATTAATGATAATTATTGGAGGTGTAAAGAATTTTAACCTAGAAAGCGATATGACCTGGAAAGATTCTAAAAGACTCTAGTCCTGCCGAGATATAGAGCACAACCTTGACCTGGAAAGCGATTTGACCGCAGACGACAACTTCAAAGCTTGGGTCGAGCTTTAGATTACCACCTCTCTAAGATTCGCGAGGTTCAAGAGAACTCAAGAGCTAGCTGGTGATTCTAGGAAGGCAGATGCAAATGCAAAGAGGAGAAGAAGATGCAAATATATTTCTTTTTAGATCTCATTTATTTTGCTTAAAACTTTAGTTCAATTTTCCTTTTAGTCAATAAGTAAAGTAATAAACAGTCATATGTATGTTTGATGGAAATTCTAGACAATTTATTCATTTAGTAAAGGTCCAAATTGGTACATTTTGATTTCTCATGATACTACTCCTGTCATCAGCCAGTTTTTTTCAGATTTTCTAACTGATTATTTTCTCTTATTGCCCTGATTTTTGCATGACCAATCTCTTCAGGCTTTTTGATCAGCAGGCTATTTTTTCTAACTGATCATTTTCTCTTATTGCCCTGATTTTTGCCTTACTAACCCTTTCAAATTTTCTGATCAGCAGGCTATTTTTCTAACTGATTATTTTCTCTTATTGCCCCAATTTTTGCCTTACCAACCCTTTCAGGTTTGCTAATTAGTAGCCTATTTTTTCTATTATTATAAGTTTATTCTTATACATAGTGTGGGCAATGGTCGGGCGCGCATCCAAGTGTCTTTAGCGACTACGACACTGTAAGGCTTCTCAACCTAAGTGGAAACATGCTAACTAATCAGTGAGACTAGCACGGAGATGGGAGTCACAACCCGGGTAATCATCCTGACACTTACTAATCAGTGTGTTTCTCAGATTCCCTAAGGAAACTTACGCCACAAATTTAGAGATGGATCCATAAACCAACTTCTTTATTTGGGTATATTAGTCTTTAATTTTATTATTTAACAAATTATCCCTATAAATGCAAGCAATTTATACAAAAGCATGCCAAAATAACACACATAATTCACCTAAGTCTAGCCCATCTTTTATTCAACCCAGCCCATATTGGAGTTATTAGCCTAATTTGCTCATTAATTATGTGTAAGGCCCGCCTAATCTAGCCTAATTATATGTTATACTTTTGATTTCTAGCCTGTAGAACTAATGGACTACTTCTTATGATAAGCTCATACATTGTGATCCTAATTCTAAGTAAGCCCAAGTCCTAACTAAAGCATGCCAGAGCCTGCTAAGTCTATTTAGATTTTAGGATTTTAGGTCCAATTAATATTGATTAACAATTACAATATTTGTCTTGGATTCGGTTTTAAACCTAAGTCTATATGGCACATTTTAATTAATCAATCATATAACACATATTTAATTAACCATAAAATAAGCAAAATAAGAGTATAAAGTAAATATAATTATTACAACCAGATTACAACTATGATTGCGAAAGAAAAAGACCTAAAAACTATACATAACATCAGAATACATCAAAAATTATAATCATGTTTCTAAAAACAAATAACAAAAAGAAAATAAAAAGGTACGAAGGAACTGATTTTATGATGATGGTGAATGCATGATTGAAGGAACCTTCAGGTTGTCACTGTAGTTGATAGACTACGAGTTTTAGGCGATGAAGATATAGTTGAGTCAAAGACTGGGTAGGAATCTAGTATTGGATTCGGTGTAGAAAAGTCTTCTATCAATGAAAAAATAGGTTTCCAAAATGGGTTCTTTCTTCAGTGGCTTGTTTCAAAAAATTGTTCTTTCTTAGTGATTTGAGTCTTCTGCCCAAATAAGAATGACAGTCTTTTCCTTTATTTTCTCTTTGGATTTTCCCTTTGTATTTTCTTTCTCAATATTTTTCAAGTATCAATATTACTTATTGCCAAATCTCAATTCTTGATTTTTTTGCCCTAATCACCTATTTCTATTTATAGAGGTAAGGTTTCAAGGGAAACCCTAAGGGTGATGATAAATTTTAAATTATTATCGATAAATATTAAATTTTATTTTTAAAATTTAAATAGTTATCAATAAAAATGATGATTATCATCAAGAAAACCTTCTAAATCTGTATCTAGACATAAAATCGTGGAGAAAAATGACATCGGAGTGCAGAAACCCAATCGGCTCTATATAAAGGAAGTTTAAAACTTTGCTATTAGGTCCCTAAACTTATGAAATTTGTCATTTCCACCCTAAAATTTTATTTTTCTTGACAATTGAGTCCAAATTGATTTGAAAAGGGTAATTCCAACTGGATTAACCTCAACCCTAGCCTTGGATTTGTTTGTCCTTCATCTCCCGAGACCCAAGAAGGTAGTAACTGATAGGCTAGTTATATAGCTACGATCTAAAGTAGTGAACCAATCGATGCAGTCTAGCACTAATGGCGAGTATCAAGGTCGTATTCTCGGGAAAGTGAAGACCCAGAATTACTACTTCGTTCTTTGTTATCTAACCTAAAATATATGATGGATGTATTCTAAATTTACTAATAACTGGAAACTGAGTTCTAAATGAGATGCAAGAATGAATGACTAAATGAAACAATCAAGACAAGGAAGCAAACCCAAAGGGAACCTAGACTAGTTGGCAATCAAACAAAAGATAATAGATTGATGAATCTAATTATGCTACCCGTGGACGAATTCTTAACTAAATTCGGTCTCCCTCTCAAGATAACCAAATTTCTAAACGTAAGAACCTAAAGTTGGAATCTCTTTATTAAGTTAGCATTAAGCTTTAATCTACCTCTATTAAGCTTTGTTAATTCTTAATTCGGGTAGTGAATTACCCTTATCTCTAAGTGATCATTAACCAGTTCTTGCTATTCAAAATTCCAATTACTTAATGAATTTCTCAATTACAGAAAGTAATCTAAGGAACACAATTCACAACATCTCATGAATAATGCGATATCTTATTAATACTGAAAGCAAAAAGAATATAAAAAGGAACTCAAACAATCCAACAATTTAGTACTAAGCTAACATAGTAAGGAAATCCCAATAGGTTTAATCGATCTAGCTACATATGTTCATGTCTAAAACAACTAGGAATCTAATAACAATGAAAGAATAAAGAAAATGAAACAGATACACCCTTTTCCTTCGAATTTGATGAACGACTCAAAATCTGAATATACATTGTGGTTGATCTCCCAAATTGGCTCTTGATTTGCCTTAAAACCAACTCTTGATCTTTAATGTGATGCTTGAACCACTGAAATCTGTCCTTCAATATGCGAAATATGGTCTCCCAAAGTCGAATATCGAAGTCTAAAAAGGGGTGGCTCACGCGTGTATGTGAGATCTAGAGTTAGAAAATCGAACCCCTTACAAAAGAGCTCAATTTTGCCTATATGAATGTTTCAGCATGGTTGTGCTCAAGCCTGTGCTGGTCAACACAGTCGTGCTCAAGCTTGTGCTGGACCTCCGAGTCCCAAAAAATCAGCCTCTTCTCCCTGAGTCTGCCCTTGCCGGTGTTGAGCCACCACAGACCGTGATGGAGGCTGCGACGACCTCAAAAATTATGCCAAAATGGCACTCTTGAGGGTCAAGTGTTGATGGTTCAGCACGGCTAGAGTCCAGGCCGTACTCAACCTTGGAATGCTAGCCTTTGCTCAATTTTGATGGATTCTAGTCCATATTCACACGTATCTCCTTCAAATACTAATAATGTCCATCGATGATCACTTGAAACATGAAAGGAACCAAAACACAGGTGATTCTGGCATAAAACAAGATAACTATGCACAAAAATGGAAGTAATTGGGCATATAAACATGCGCAAAATAATGCATATTAGTAACTTTCATCAAAGGATTTTCTGTTTTTCTTGATTTTCTGTTTTTCTCTCAATATCTAGATTGGGAAAAGAGGTACTCACAGCTGCCCCCGGTTCTTCAAAATTTATGAGCATGCAAATATGTTAAATAATTGAGACACGTCATAGATATCAAGGATATAGCAAAAGGATATATGAGCTATAGAAGCCACGCCTCAGAACCTCAAACTTTGATCACTAATTCGATTTGGGGACTATGCCCATTTGGTTGAGGACGTCACTTGCTTAGGGTGAGGACTTCGTTTGCTTGGGTTGAGGACCTTGCCTATTATTTGGGAACTACATCCATTGATTTGGGATCCACGCCATTGAATTGGTGATTGCAAAGACTTCCCTCTAGTTATTTTCCATTTCAGGAAATAATTTGCCGCTTCAAGTCAATGATATAACAAAAGGATACGTAAGGTATAGAAGCCATGCCTCGTAAGCTCAAACTACAATCACTGATTTGATGTCCAGACCACACTCGTTTAGGTTGAGGACTTTGCCTTCTTAGATTGAGGACTTTGCCTACTTGGATTAAAGGCTTTGCCTGCTTGGGGTGAGGACCTCGCCTGCTGTTTAGGAACTACATCCGTTGATTTGGGATCCATGGCCATTGAATTGTTGATTGCATAGACTTCCCTCTAGTAATTTTCCACTTTCGGGTTCTTAGGTTAAAATTTCCCACCTTGGGGCACAACCTGATTTGTTATTATGCTTTCTAGAAGCTGAACTGGTGTTTGGACCATCTAGGGACTAAAACATAATTTTGCTAGATGAGGGACCAAACTTATAATTCTCTTAGAAATTCCCCCCTAGGGTGCCAATCAGACTTCTACGTGTCTTCTGCGAACTTGTACCCTTGATTTTGATAGGTTGGGGACCTAAATGGCATTTTTACCCCTTTCTTAGGACATATATGTAGGCTTATGTTCATATTTCTTCTTTCATTTTATTCATTTTCCTTACTTTTCTCTCTAAAGCCTTCTTTGTTCTTTCTTTGATTTCTCAAGCAATTCTTAACCAATTTTTGCAAAATCAGTCTCAAAATGGTAAGCTCATCTTCTAGATTTGCTGGATGCATCCCGATTGCACCAAATTGGTAGTTTTCTGCCCTGATTTCTTGCCAAAATAATCTTGGGCTTGTGAAGGGAGAGGAAATTCCTCTTCTAGGAAAATTGAATACATATCACGCTTTTCTAGCCATCGGAGAGATAATTTCTCGACTTAAACTACATTTTCTACGGCTTCAAAACTTAATACATGCGTTATTTGCTCAAAATACGTGAAATATTATGAAAGATCAAGAATAGTTTAAAACCCTAACTTGTAGCACCGATTGGCTCTATATAGAGCTGATTGACTCTATAGAGTACAAATTGGCCGTGCATAGGCCGAACTGGGCTTTTTTAGGGCTTTTTGTACAAAATAACATTAGATAGACATATACTTTCCTCTACAAAGTCTTTTTGCATGCATGTGATGTTTAAATACGTTCTTTTTTCACCTTAAAGGTGATGTAGTGTCGATCAAGTTCGTCGAAAATTTCTACGGTGTGCATAAGTAGTTTGATGAGCTTCCTAGCTCTGTTCAGGCTCGGATTGGAGACACCGGCTTTCGTCAGTTTGTAGCCAGATTTCCATCGGTCATTGGGAGGGTCGATCACACTTCCATCTATGCTCTGCTTAAGAGGTGGATGGACACGACTCATACCTCAACACTCTAGTTGGTGAGCTGACTCTCTCTCCTCTTTTTTTCCTACTATTACTAGCATCAACGTTTTTGGCATGCTTGTGCTCTTCGATGATGCGATGCACCACCAGCGTTATGATGTTCAGGAGCTCTTCATTATTGACTTACTCGGGTTCTTCCCGACATTCAAGAACTCATGATGCATCGCTTACCAGTGCATCCCTCTCCATTACTGGGGCTTCTTCCTTAGAATGCTCAGGAAGTTTACCAGATGGCCCAAGCTTTTCTAGTGCACCTCTTCCATACAACCTTGTTCAGCGATTTAGGGAATCCGCTGAACTTTCATTATCTAGCACCTCTGCAAGACATGGACCATGTCTCTTCTTATGACCGGGGGTTTGTGGCTCTCAAATATTTATACCATCAAATGGATGTCACTATCCGAGGTAGTAAGAGGATTTATAGATTTTGGCATGCGATCAATGTAAGTTGTGCTATGACTTCTTTTCCTTAGTTCCTTTTTATATAGATATCGTGCATGCTGACTCTTTGTTATGTAGGTTTGCCCCTTGGAGATTAGCCTTTGGTAGGCTCACAGCCCATCTGCACTTCACGGGCTTTTCCTCGTATGAATTGGTGGGGCTCGAGCAGGACTGTCAAAGTGGTCATAGGGTCACGTGCACTGCATGTGGATTAACACTTTAACTTGGGACATGGTAAATACAATTCATTAGCTATTATCATGCTTTTTTATATTGTTACTTACCTTTTTGGGTTTTCCAATTCAGAATGACTGGCTAGGAGAGCATAGCTAATGGGAGCCTTATATGTTGTTCGCAGCTGACCTTGAGCAAAGGAGGATCCTATTGGCCGGTCTGACCTGTCAGGTGTGGTATTTAGGTGAGAGGATCTATAGCTAGGAGCGAGGTCCCAACAGGCGCCAATTCCTATTATCTCCTCCTCTTTCCATGTTATGGACAGTGGATCTTGCTGTGGAGGAGCTAGTAGAGTGTTTAACCAGGTATGACGAGCCCAATGTCCTTACTGTCCGATCCCGGTTAACGAATTGTACCTCGTTATCCCTCAGCTGCTATGGGTTGTGCCTCTTGGCGGTGATGCTATTGCTCGAGTATTTTCTCGGATCCACATAGAGTTCTCTTTTTGTCGTGTATTGCTCTTTTATTCATTTATTTACAGCTTGTTTGCCAGGCTACTACTACTCGTGAGCTGATTGAGCGACGTTCCTGCTGACGCTTCATGCCTTCCTATGTTATAGGCTCTTCCGTTGGTGTGGCTTCCAAGGCACCTCCTACAGCCATGTCTAATGTGGTTCTAGGGATTGTTTCGTTCCCCCCTGATCTGATGGTTTCATATTGGAGCCCACTCGGCGCGACGGAGCACTAACTCGAGATGGACCAATATTTTCCTCTGAAGTTCATTCTGAGCACTTGCACCTATGTAAGCTATTTTTTTCTTTTGTGTTTCTACCTGTTTGTTTTCTTGAAAGTTTAGTGACATATATACAAATACAGGTTCAGAAGGATCAGTTTGAGCATGTGCATCAACTGGACGATGCTGCAAGGAGACAATTCTTCCTCTTTGGCGAAGACTAGCGGGTAAGAACCAAAATAAATTATAAGATGCAAAATGTATGCATGTATGCATGAAATATGCTAACTAATCACCTTTTTAGGTTTTCAACAAACGGACCACGAGGGATAGTAAGGGCAACTAGATGACTGGCAACATCAGATTGATGGTTAACAACGTCAGATCGATACACTGACCCTTCGACTATGAGCCTTGCAGACCCAAGGGATGGATATTGAATCGGATGATAAGATGGGTAGTTTGGGAGGGAACTCCGGCTTCTGATCCTTCTTTGCTTGTACTTTTCTTCCAACTGTTTGTAAAACTTGAGACCATTGTAGACCCTTTTAACTTTTGAAGATATAAAATGTGGTTGTGGCTTTTAAATTGCTCCATCTTGCTCATTTCTTTTTATTTCTGCATTTATACGAGCTTGTGTTCACTGAAAATCAAGTAAGCACCCAAAAGAACTGTCAAAACGGACTAAAAATTGCACTAGGAGGCCATACAACCGATCAGATGTATGCTCAGCCGAATCAGCTCTATATATAGCCGATCTTTTGTACATAGTGCCAATTGGCTCTACGGTTGCAAAGTCCGATCCAGACGTTGATTTAAGGCCTATATATACCATGAGCCCTCATTACGCATACATGATTTCACACTTCAAAAGTCAAAAAATATGTCTCAAAAAGGGCCAAAAGCTTACAAACTTTTCTTAAAACCCTAACTGGTGATGATTGGATCATATTTGGGAAATTCCATCTTTCATCTTTCAAGGATATGCAAAATACCAAGCTTGATTATCAGTTCCTCAACTTTGTTGTCAACTTCTGGTGCCCGAGGGATCATTTCTTTAGATTTAATGATAAGAGTTATGCCCCATGATTCAAGAATTTTTTGTTATTCTTAGCATTCCCATGGATTCTACACATCCCATCGCCCTCCCAAAACTCAATGAGCCTTTTCCTAGCAAACTAGTGGAATTGTTCGACATGCCCCTAACTGAGGTACTTTTCCATTCTATTGGTGAGTACATTACCCTTACTTCATTGATTTCTTACTGTGAGAAGAAGGAGAAGGGCACGCCTTCTTTTTTTCGGATGCTGGGCTTTTGCCTTTATGCCCAGTTTTACTAATTTCTCCTCAAGGAGGGGGAGATATTAGAATTGCTGACATTATTGATCAGGTGGAGCATGGAGCAGATCCAATTCTAGCCATTTTGGCTGTAACCACAATTGGATTGGACATGTACAAAACCCATCAACAGTTTGGTGGCATCCTTATTCTCTTATAGGTACAAAGCCAAATCTCTTTTATTTTATTTTCTTTATTCTTTTGTCTTAACGTTTGCCTAAGCACCCTCTCAGATTTTCAACTTAGCAAACTTTACTTTTGCCTAAGTCGCCCTTTCAGGTTTTCAACTTAGCCTTTTCTTTTCTTTTCTTTTTATTTTATTTTTTATTCTATTTTTATTCTTACATCTTTTTTTAGATTTGTCTGTGGGAGATACTTCAAATACTGACTATCCCAAGCATTATCGATAAGTACGAGCATAAGCATGTATACACATGCCTGGTGTGTCATATCCGTAGATGTGGGCCGAGATTTCTGATGACACTGAAGTGCAGGTGCGGGCGGTCAAGGCGTCTAACGCTTGAGGGACTGCTGCATTCTTTGGCTAGGACCATAACTGGCAGGGGAGATAGCGGTGGTGTAGTTACCCAACCGGACCTGTTTATACTTTACAGCATGCATCAGCACCAGTCCGTCGACATGGGATATTTGTTGGCCAGATAGATCAGTGCCTTCTGCAATAACTCAAAGAAAGTATTTTTCTATTTTGGGACTTACATTACTCGACTGGCTAGGAGCTTAGGAGTTTTAGAGGAGGCGATACCATATTTGATAGAGCTGGGGGTGATGAGACTTTGGGACTTCCCCAGTTGATTAGTATTTGACTTGTAGGCAGGGTCCGCTAGGACTAGAGTATAGACTGAGGAATGCTCTCTTGGTAGCACTCAGAGAGGCGACACCTTGAGCCCATGGTACAGGGATGTCCCACCTTCTTCCGATATTCAGGAGTCTTCCTCTAGACCATCTACTTGACTCCTTCCCGATTCTTCATCAAATTTGTTTTAGGAGTCTCTCCAATTGAGTTTAGAGAGCTGCAGCTTACAGTGCAGAGGTTGGCAGAGGAGCAGCAGCAGCATTTCATTCGACAAGAGGCTTTTCAGCATGACCTTTTATAGCGTCAGGTTGAGTTTCAGAGCTAGATGATGGCTCAGTTTGAGACGTAGAGGGCTATGCTTCAGGCCCTGATTGAGCAGGGTGGTAGGTTAGAGGCCTTTATGGCCAATGATGTGCGTAAAATACACACATCTAATTAGGGTTTTTAAGATTGATTTTATGGACATTTGGATGTGAATTGGTCCCAACACTCACCCTATGCGTCTGTTTGTGTGCATTAGGTTCAAAAGAAGTCAAAGAATGATAAAGGGAAGAATTGGAGCATAATTGGACGTCAAAACTGCCGAAACAAGCTAAGTACGAGCATGAGGAAGCTGAACATGGCCGTGTTCCCAACACGGTCACCAACACGGCCGTGTTGGGTACATCAAACATCAAAGAAAAGGAAGTTCTTAGGGAGCACGACCATAGAGAGTAACACGGGAATCAACACCATCCCTTGTTGGGAACACGGCCACCAACACGGCCGTGTTGGAGGCGATAGGGGGAATTAGTTAAAAGAAAGAAGAGAGAAGAAAAAGAAAGGAAAACGGGGGAGAACGTCCTAAACCCTAATTTTTCTCTCCCTAAGGGTTTTCTGAGCTGGAACCAAGGGAAAAGGAGACTTGGATCAAGGTTTTAATCGGATTCCCTTCAAGGATTGAAGATTGGGCGAGGTTCATTGATTGGTTTTCAAATCGAGCATGGGGAACAAGAATCGATTCAAGATTGAGCAAGAGGAATTAGGGCTGTTTACTCTCATCCAAGGGTGTAATCGGGTTTTCTCTACCTTTACTCATTGTTGTAATTGAATTCTTGTGTATTTTGATAATGAACATGATTAGCTAGATTGATTAAATCCATTGGGATTTCTTTACTATGTTGGCTTAGTATTATATTGTTGGATTGTTTGGATTAGTTTTGTATTCTTCTTGCTTTCAGTATTAATAAGATAATGCATTATTCATGAGACGTTGTGAATTGTGTGTTTAGATTGCTTTGTGTGACTGAGAAGTCCATTTGGCAATTGGAATTTTGAATAGCAAGAACTGGTTAATAATCGCTTAGAGATAAGGATAATTAACTAGCCTGATTAAGAATTAACAAAGCTTAATAGAGGCGGATTAAAGCTTAATGCTAATTTAAGAATCAATCGTTAAGAAGAGATTCCAACTTTAGGTTATTAGATTTAGGAATTCGTTTATCTCGAGAGAGAAATCGAATTCGGTTAAGAAGTTGTCCACGGGTAGCATAATTAGATTCAACAATCCTTTATCTTTTGTTTGATTGCCAACTAGTTTAGGTTCCCTTTGGGTTTGCTCTCTGGCTTTAGTTATTTTAGTTATCAATTACTCTTGCATCTCCCTTAGAACTTAGCTTGTAGCTATTAGTTAGTTTAGAAATTATTTATCGCTAATTTTAAGTTAATATAACAAAGAACAAAGGAGTAACTCTGGGCTTTCACTTTCCCGAGGAATACGACCTTGATACTTGCCATTAGTGCTAGACTGCATCGATATGTACACTGCGTTAGATTGTAGCTAACACAAGTAGCACCTATCAGCCAATGACATATTTGATAATATTTTTGCTACAGACTTTGCACCTGCCCGTCCACAGAGCTGGGTTCCAGAGCAGAGCCATTTTGACATCCCTCTAGCGGATGATCCAGCTGGCCCTCCCTCTCCGACTGAGCACCCTTCAACCTGACGAGCCTCCTATTGGCCGCTCCTGCTGATCCATCGGCTCGCATGTGTGATGCCGGATCCTCAGAGAGCAGCCACTCCACCACAGACCAGCCAGCGCCCTGATATACCTACTGATGCACCTCTTTTCACTCCGGAGCTATAGTCAGGGCAGTATTAATTCTTTTTCTTTTTTTCATTTCTTATATTTTGTACACTAAGGACAGTGTGTCCTTCAAGTGTGGGGTGGTGATATTTATATACACTTGTTTTCGTAATTTTATTATTTTGTATATGAAATTCAGATCCTTTTCTAGTGTATATATCGCATTTTATTTATCCCATCTCAGTTATTTATTTATTTTTTAATCAATTTTTTGTAAAATTTTGAAAATTTTTCACTTTGTTTCGATGCTCTTACTGTTGACTTGATTTTGAAATCCTGTTTATGTCCATGTGATCGGGTAAAACCGATAGTGTTGAGTTTTGCGAAAGAATGTAAGATAATTAGTTTGAGTTTTGCACTAAGTTGCTTTGGTTTATTTAATTCTGTTTTGATGATTTTTGTTTGGAACCTACTCAAAAGCACACTTGTGAGAAATTGAGCCTAAATTGTAAGCAAACACTTTATATGCTTGTATCTATTTCTTGTTGAGAGTGCCAATTACTGTCTTTACTTTTAAAACTTGCTCGGTAATGCTTATGCGGACCACAAGGAGAGTTTAACACTTTGGTATGATAGAGGCACTTAGGTTTTTCATTCTAGCCAAATAGCCTTCATTCGTTTATTGATTCTATAGATAACCCCCTATTTCACCATTTTTTTTTATCATATTTCATTGCCACTTAATTTTATTCTGCTTTGGGTTATGATTCTGCACATGAGTTGTTTTTATTGGGAATTTTTGTCTTGGGAATAGTATGGAATCTTGTAGCAGCTTTCTTCAATCCAAAAGAAATTCACTCTATTATGTGAATGTTCTTCCCTTATGAAAAAAAAGAAAAAAAAGAAATAGAAGAATAAGAGGGAAAGGTGATGAAAAGAAAGAAAGTAAGTGAGCTAAACATTTGGACTTAATTCCTATTTCCCACCTTGGACTACTATCCATTGCTTACCCCTTGTGATCATTGTGGCTTGTGTGCAGGTCATGTATTTCATTGCAAAACACCATAGGTTCAACTCTTATGAAATTTACCTACCCCTACCTAATCCCCATTATAACCCTTATAAAGACCTCTTGACATGGTTGTTGACTCTCCATAAGTGGTAGGAGTAGGATTTAAGAGCAAGCATATAGTAAGTAAGGCAGTAGTTGATGCATTGAGCGATTAAACACTACCCTTTAAACACTTTGCGTGATTTAGAGTGAATCTGGTGAGGAGTTGGTTCTAAATAATTTTGTTGAGATAGTATTTTGTGAATTATTGGCATCTTGGTTGTGATACTTGAATTAATTGCTTCGTTTCTTTTTGTTTGATTTACGCTTGTTAAGGATATGTGCAGGAGCTCTCTAGCTTGTCTGTCAACTTAAGTGTTGTTCCTTAGTGGTTTATTTTCCTTATTTTACTTTTGATTGCTTGAGGACAAGCAATGAGCTAAGTGTGGGGTTATTTGATGTGCGTAAAATACACACATCTAAATGAGGTTTTTAAGATTGATTTTATGGACATTTGGATGTGAATTGGTCCCAACACTCACCCTATGCATCTGTTTGTGTGCATTAGGTCCAAAAGAAGTCAAAGAATGATAAAGGGAAGAATTGGAGCATAATTGGACGTCGCCGAAACAAGCTAAATATGCACGTGAGGAAGCTGAACAGGGCCGTGTTGGTTTCAACACTGGCCGTGTTCCCAACATGGGCACCAACACGGCCGTGTTGGGTGCATCAAACATCAAAGAAAAAGAAGTTTTAGGGAGCACAGCCACAGAAAGTAACACGAGCATGAACACCAGCCCGTGTTGGGAACACGGGCATCAACACGGTCGTGTTGGCGGCGACAGGGGGAATTAATTAAAAGAATGAAAAGAGGAAAAAAAGAAGAGAGAGCGGGGGGAGAACGTCCCAAACCCTAATATTTATCTCTTTAAGGGTTTTCTAAGCTGGAACCAAGGGAAAAGGAGACTTGGATCAAGGTCTCAATCAGATTCCCTTCAAAGATTGAAGATTGGGCGAGGTTCATTGATTGGTTTTCAAATTGAGCAAGAGGAACAAGAATCGATTCAATTCGAGCAAGATGAATTGGGGATGTTCTCTCATTCAAGGGTGAATAATTTCTAAACTAACTAATAGCTACAAGCTAAATTCTAAGGGAGATGCAGGAGTAATTGATAAATAAAATAACCAAGACAGGAAAGCAAACCCAAAGGGAACCTAAACTAGTTGGCAATCAAACAAAAGATAAAGGATTGGTGAGTCTAATTATGCTACCCGTGGATGAATTATTAACCGAATTCAGTTTCTCTCTCGAGATAACTCAATTCCTAAACCTAATAACCTAAAGTTGGAATCTCTCCTAACGATTGATTCTTAAATTAGCATTAAGCTTTAATCCGCCTCTATTAAGCTTTGTTAATTCTTAATCCGGCTAGTTAATTATCCTTATCTCTAAGCGATTATTAACCAGTTCTTGCTATTCAAAATTCCAATTGCAAAATGGACTTCTCAATCACACAAAGTAATCTAAACACACAATTCACAACGTCTCATGAATAATGCATTATCTTATTAATACTGAAAGCAAGAAGAATACAAAACTAACCCAAACAATCCAATAATATAATACTAAGCCAACATAGTAAAGAAATCCCAATGGATTTAATCAATCTAGCTAATCATGTTCATTAATAAAATCTACAAGAATTCAATTACAATAATGAGTAAGAGTAGAGAAACCCGATTACACCCTTGGATGAGGGTAAACAGCCCCAATTCCTCTTGCTCAAATTGAATCGATTCTTGTTCCTCTTGCTCGATTTGAAAGCCAATCAACGAACCTCGCCCAATCTTTATTCCTTGAAGGGAATCCGATTGAGACCTTGATCCAAGTCTCCTTTTCCCTTGGTTCCAGCTCAGAAAACCCTTAGTGAGAGAAATATTAGGGTTTGGGATGTTCTCCCCCGCTCTCTTTTCTTTCTTTCCTCTCTTCTTTCTTTTAATTAATTCCCCCTGTCGCCGCCAACACGGCCGTGTTGATGCCCATGTTCCCAACATGGGCTGGTGTTTATGCCCGTGTTACTCTCTGTGGCCGTGCTCCCTAAAAACTTCTTTTTCTTTGATGTTTGATGCACCCAACAAGGCCGTGTTGGTGCCCGTGTTGGGAACACGGCCAGTGTTAAAACCAACATGGCCCTGTTTCGCTTCCTCATGCGCATACTTAGCTTGTTTCGGTAGCTTTGACGTCCAATTATGCTCCAATTCTTCCCTTTATCATTCTTTGACTTCTTTTGGACCTAATGCACAAAAACAGACGCATAGGGTGAGTGTTGGGACCAATTCATATCCAAATGTCCATAAAATCAATCTTAAAAACTCCATTTAGATGTGTGTATTTTATGCACATCATATGCAGATGTAGATGAGAAGAGAATGAGAAAATAAAATTTATGCTTCTTTTTAGATCTCATTTATTTTGCTTAGTGCTTTTAGTTTTCTTTTTTCAATTAGTGCGTAAAATGGTAAACAAACATACATATGTTTGATAAAAATTCTAAATAATTTGTTCATTTAATAGAAGCACAAATGGGCACATTTTGATTTCTCACAATATAACTCTTGTCATTAGCCAGTCTTTTTAGATTTTCTAGCTGATTATTTTCTTTCTTTTTTGCCCTGACTTTTGCTTGACCAGCCTTTTTCATGTTTTTTTATCAGTAGACTATTTTTTCTATTATTCTTTTTATTTTTTACTATACATGGTATTTCTTGAGACAATTTATGTTGATTGGCTCAGACTCATTCTTTTTCAAGTTTGAGATCTTAGCAACACCTTTGGGTAGGATCTTTTTTACCAAGTACGAGCCTTCCTAGTTCGGCTAGAACTTTCCTCTCGAATCGAATGCGGTAGGTCTTGTATGCTTTAATACTAGATCAGCAGCTCTAATATTTCCTGGCTTTACCTTCTTATTGAATGCCCTGGTTATCCTTTTCTCATACAATTACATGTGGTATAAGGCTTTCATCCTTTTATCATCAACCAAAGCCAATTGTTGGTACCTTTGCTCAACGCGTTGGTACTCTAGTATTTCAGACTTAAATACAACTCTCAAAGAATTTAACTCTAACTCAATTGGCAAAACTACTTCAGTACCGTAAACCATAGAGTATGGTGTTTACCCAGTCGATATTTTCTCGGTTGTCTGATATCCCCAAAGTGCAAATGGTAATTGAAACGACCAGTCCTTGTGATTCCACACCATCTTTGAGAGTATTTTCTTCAAACTCTTGTTGGTTGCTTCTACCACTCCATTTGCTTAAGGTCAACTAAACTGTAAACTAGAAATGATGAAATGTAAAAGTAAAATGCCAAACAAACTAAAAAGATAATGAAGAAAACACACGAAGAAAGCAAACCCAAAGAGGACCTATTTGCGATGGAATTACTGAAGGTGATTATCTTGATTACCAAATTGATTACCCATGCCTGAATCCTAGAATAAACTCGGATCCTCTCTCGAGCTCACCGAGTTCCTAACTCTGGAAATTAAACGCTGGAATCTCTGCCTAACAATTAATCTCAGAACAACATTAAGAATTGATTCAAGTCTATTAAGAGTTGTTAATCCTTAATCCGGCTAACCAATTAACCTTATCTGTAAGTGTTATTAACCAGTTCTTGCTTAATCAAGTTCCAATTATTTAACGAATTTCTCAATATAATTAAACAATCCAACCAACATTCAACTCAAGGTCTCAAGTAAAATGAAACAAACTTTATTACTAAAAAGCAAGAAGGATTACAAATTGGTAGTCTAATAATCAAAACAAATAAAAGACAATTCATCAATAATAGGGACCCTAATGGGTTCGTCAGCTCTAGCTACTCATACACATAATAAACATAACTAGAAGAGAACAAAAATAGAAATGAAGTTGGAACATGTACACCCTTCTCTCAAATCAAAGTGGATAGTGCCATAATCAGATTGAATGGTTTAGAATTCGTCTCCTCGATCTCTCAAACAAGCTTGAATCTCCTCAAATTCGTCCTTTAATATGTGAAAATCCCAAGGTCAGTCAAGAAGTTTGGAAAGCGGAAGGTCACGCACGCATAAGAGTCTCAGAATCAGAATGTCGAACCCTTTTTCTTGAAAACTGAATTCATATATATAGGAAATGCGTGCACGGGCCGTGCCATGGGCCGTGCAAGTAGACCGTGCCATGGCCATGCACCAGCTTCAAAAAGCGCAATACTCTTGGAGAAATGACTATGTTGCCCTCACTTGAGCATGGGCTGTGCTCAAGCTCTGAAATCCACTCGGAAGTCCTGTTTAGGCCTTCAAGTCCTTCGGTTTTTCTCCAGAAATGATGCTGAGAGTCCAACCTGAAAACACAAATAGATACCCAGTGTGTTGAATCTAGCATAAAAATGACTCCAATACATGCATAAACATGAATAAATGAAGCACAAAAACATGTATAGAATGCAACACATCAGTAGTCAATTGCTATGAGTATGAACCAGTGACCATTCAAAGCAGGCTTTATTTCTCCGATGATGTTGATCCCTGAAACTGCAAAAGGCCAAGGAGATGTTAAGTTGTGTAGCTCGGTTGGAGGTACGTGACTCAAGTCACTATACAGCTAGCATTCACGGCATCTTCTCACTAGCACTATGCAATCCTTCTAGTTAACATTATACTACTCATATGAGGCCCGTATACTCCCTTGTGCCTTTCCTCCATCACTACCTAAGCTTCTACTTTAGTCACATATTGGAGTTGTACACCTCACATCATTCTCCTATATAGGACTCCCTCGTGGCTGATGTAGTTCTTAGCTTGAATTCGCAGCACGTATCTTTCCCTAGTAGTCACTTCTTCTTGATATTCGCTATTTTCTATGAACCTCTTATGGTCCAATATGAATTTGCATTATTCAATTCCCTTGATAATAAGGTGCACCCGATTTCACAATTACCAAAGGCTTTATTAAAAGTTGTAAGGCATTGGCTCATATAGACGACAGAGTAGCTAGCTTATCTGCCATCCGATTCTCATTCCGAGGCAAGTGTATAAAGGAACACTTGGAGAAGTTCCACACAAAAGTTCTTAGAAAGTTGATGTACGGATTTAACCTCTCTTCTTTTACCTCCCATTCCTCGAGGGCTTGTAGAATTACTAGCATAGAGTCTTGACAAACCATCAAATGTTTAGCTATTGCTGCCATGGCTGCTTCTAATCCAAATAAACATGCTTCATACTCCACCATGTTATTAGTCACTTTAAAGTCCAATCTCTTGGCCATTGGTAGCATCCCTCCTTCTAGCATGATTAGAACTACACCTAAACCTACCCCTCTTGCATTCATAGCTCCATTGAAGTACATCTTCCATTTCTGGATTTTGATTGCCCCCATATTCTCATTAAGAAATTCCAGATCCTAAGGGTCGTCTCCTTCAATCGTGTTCTGAGCTAGAACTCAGTTACAACCCTACCCTTATGTGTGCGATGATTTTGGGCGCACACTCAAGTGCCTTTAGCGACTACGACACTATAAGACTTTTCAACCTAATTAAGAATAGGCTAACTAATCACTGAGACTAGCGTGGGGATAGAAGTCGCCACCGGGTAATTACCGCGACACTTTTACTAATGGGTGGCATTTCTCAGATTCTATAAAGAAGCTTATGCCATAAATCCAGAGATGGATCCTGAAGCCAACTTGCTTATTTGTAATCTTTAATTTTATTGTTTAACAAATTACTCCCTATAAATGCAAGCAATTTATACACAGGCATGCCAAAACAACGCACATAATTCACCTAAGTCTTGCCCATTTTTGTTCAATCCAGCCCATATTGGAGTTGTTAGACTAATTTACTAATTAATTATGTGTCCACCTAGTTTAGCCCAATTACATGTTATGCTTTTGATTTCCAGCCTTTAGACCTAATGGACTACTTATTATGATGAGGCGCATTCATTGTGATCCTAATTCTAGTTAAGCCCAATTCCTAACTAAAGTATGCCAAAGGCCCCTAAGTCTACTTAGATTTTAGGGTTTTGGGTCCAATTAATGTTGATTAACCTATTAGACTACAAGACTCATATTGGATCCAGTTTTAACCCTAAGTCTATGTGGCCCATTTTAATTAATCAATCACATATAATATATTTAATTAACTATACAATAAGCAAAATAAACAAAATAAAAGCAGAAAGTAAACTTAGTTATTACAACCCAACCTACAACTATGATTGTGAAAGAAAAAGACCTAAAGACTATATAGAACGTCGGAATACATAAAAAATCAACCAAAAAAACAAAAAAGATGGAGGCTTGGCTTGAACAACTAATAGGCTCTATGTGTAGAGCTGATCAGCTCAACCTAGAGCTAATTGGCTCTGCACTGAGCCATTCAACTATAGAGTTCCACGCTAGTTTTTGCCGATTCTTCAGTGTATTTTTCACCCTTAGAGCCGAATTTCCCATGTACTGACAATAAAATTGATTACAATATGAAACAAAACAAAATAAATAACCAAGTAAAAGCAACATGAATTAATTGAATGATCAAGAAAACCTAAAACTGATAAAAACCCTAAAATTGAAGGTACAGTAATAAAAAAGATGGCAAATCAATCATGCGATCATATTTAACATATTTAGTTACCTAATCATAATGGAAAAATAGATCTAAACATTAACCCTATGACATGTCCTTAATTAGATCCAAAATATCAGATTTCAAAACCCTAGAGTTCTTATTATCATATTCGTTACCCCCAATAATCATGCATATTTATTAAAACCCTAATCTAATCATACTTATCATAAATCATAATCCTAATCATGTTTCTAAAAACAAACAACAAAAAAACAAAAAGGAATGAAGGAACTGATTTCATGATGATAGTGAATGTATGATTGAAGGAACCCTGAGGTTGTCATTGGAGTTGGTAGATCTATGAGTCTTAGGTGATGAGGATACAATTAACTTGGAGACTGGGTAGCAATCTAGTACTGGACGAGGTGTAGAGAAGTCTTATATCAATTAAAAAACAGGTTCCAAAACAAAGTCTTTCTTCAATAGCTTGTTTCCAAAAACCGTTTTTTCTCTATGACTTAAGTCTTTTGCCCAGATAAGACGACAATCTTTTTCTTTCTTTTCTCTTTGTATTTTCTTTCTTAGTGTTTTTCAAGTATCGATATTACTTATTGGCAAATCTCAGTTCTTGATTGTTTTTTACCCTAATCACCTCTTTCTATTCATTGAGGTAAGGTTTTAAGGGAAACCCTAAGGGTGATGATAGATTTTAAAATATTATTAATAAATATCCAGTTTTAAAATCTAAATAATTATTAATAAAATTGATGATTATCGTTAAGAAAACCTTCAAGAATCTGTATCTAGAGCTAAAATCGTCAAGAAAAATGACGTCAGAGTGCAAAAACCCAACTAAATAATATCCTTGACGGATAACCTTTCTAGTTAACATTATGTCATTCACATGAGCCCCGCATACCCCTTTATGGATCTCTTCTATTATAACCTATGCCTCCACCTTAGTAACACCTCGAAGCTGGAAACCGGAAGTGATCCTTCTGTATAGCACTCTTTCATGGCTGAGGTAATTTCTGGCATGTATCCACAGCATATACCTTTCCTTTGTAATCATTTCCTTAGGATAAACCTTGCCTTCTAGAAATCTTTTCAGATCATAAACCAAAGCTTCTCTTCTAGTCTTATTTGGACTTGCACTATCCGGACTCCTTATTAATAAGGTGCTCTTGACTTCAATCACCAATGATTTTATTAGAAGCTGCAAGGGGTTGTTCCACATCGACAATAGTTCTCATTTATTAGAAGTGCATCTGCCATCTAGTTCTCATTTCATGGAAAGTGTATGAACGAACACCTAGAAGTTATAAACCAAAGTCTTGAGGTAATTGACATATGGTTTCAACCTTTCTTGTTTCACTTTTCATTCTTTGATGGCTTGTTAAATCACTAACATGGAGTCTCCATAGACCATTAGCTGCTTTGCTTCTGCTACCATGGTCGCTTCCAATCTAAATAAACACGCTTCATAATGTGCTTTTTATTTGTCACTTGAAAGTCTAATCTCTTGGCCATTGGCAGCATTTCTCCTTTCGGTGTGATGAAAACTACTCCTAACCCTGCACCTCTTGCATTTACGACTCCATTGAAGTACATCTTTCATTCATGAATCTCGATTGCTCCTAGGTTTTCATCAGGAAACTTCAAATCCTAAGGGTCATCTCCCTCGATTGCATTTTGAGCTAAGAATTATGCTATAGTCCTACACTTTACTACCTTCTTAGTAACGTACTCGATATCGAACTCTGTTAGGAGCACCGACCATCTTGCGAGCTTTCTTGTAAGAGACGGAGCTTCGAATAGATACTTCAGTGGGTCTATTTTGTTTGAAATTGCTAGCAACCTATAAGACTGGAAATAGTATCTCAATTTTCTCAAAGCCTGTATCATGGCCAAATATGTCCTCTCTATGAGGTTATACTTTGACTCATAAGGCAACAACTTTTTATTAAGATAATAGACCGTATGCTCCACATCATTAAGCCCATATTGCCCCCATGGCTTCCTCTTTTAAGGCCAAGTACAAAATTAATGGTTTTCCATCTTTCGGTGGCATCAGTACTAGTAACTTCGTTAGATACTCTTTAATCTTGTCAAAGGCTTTTTGACAATGCTCATCCCACACAACGGGTCGATGTTTCCTCAAAAGCTTGATTATAGGAGCACAAACTATTGTGAGCTTGGAAATGAACCTGTTGATGTATTGTAGATGTCCTAGAAATCCTCTGACTTCTTTTTTTCTTCGACCCTGGCATCTCTTGAATAGCCTTTACCTTGTTAGGATCAATCTTTATTCCTCACTGACTCACTGTGTACGCTAGCAGCTTCCCTTATGTTACTCTGAATAGACTCTTCTTCAAATTATGTCTTAAATTTTACCTTTCCACTCATCCTAAGAGCTTATCAAGAGCTTTAAAATCCCTTTCCCTTATTTTAGACTTTAACATCATATCATCCATATACACCTCCACTTCCTTGTGCATCATGTCATGAAAGTTGCCCTCACATTCTTTAGTCCAAAAGGCATGACTTTATAATAGTACGTACCTCATTTGGTGATGAATGACATCTTTAGCTTGTTCATTACTGCCATTATGATATGGTTGTACTTAGAGAACCCATCGATGAAAGAGTACATTGCATTTTAAGTGGCACTATCAACTATCACATCTATATGATGAAGGGGAAAAATGTCTTGAGGACATGCCTTGTTCAGGTACTGATAATCCACACACATCTTTACTTTTCCATCTTTCTTTGGGACTAGGACAATATTCGCCAACCATTCTGAATAGCCAACAACATCAAGAAAATTTGGACTTTACCTGCTTAGTGACCTATTATTGGATCTTCTCTGCCCACTCTAGTCTTAATCTTCTCATCTTCTACTTAATGAGCTTGATGTGCAGATATGTTGGAATGTGGTGCTCCGCTATTTTCTTATATAACCCTGGCATGTCGTCATAAGACTAAGGACATACTTCTTTTTTTTCTCTATTATTTTTTCTAATTCTTTCCACTCTTTAGGAGTTATATCATGAGCTACTTCCATATATTTGTATTTGTGTATAGATTAAATGAATCAATTTGTATGGAATTAATGTCAAACATGCACATGTCATGATTATTAAAATGCATACTACCATCAGGAAAAACATCGCACCAGTAAGAAAAATTGGAGTTTATATCATTGATCTTAGAAATAAAAGAAACTCCATCCTTATAAAGATTGAATGTGATTACATCGTCATATAATACATCAATGATATGTTGCTCTACCAGAGCAGTTAGCTCTTACTAACTTAGCTTTTTAGGCAGAGGGATGAACTCTTCCATCTTCAGCTCCTCTACCTTGGTAGTAACCTTCTCACGAACCTCTTTGATGCTTAGCTCGACCATCCTGTCAATGATCAGGTTCTTGAATATTTCAAATCCCGGCACCTCAGTCCTAACTACTGAAACAGGCTCGGGCTCCCTAGAGTAGGGTTCGTACTCTTGGATAAATATATCTTTTAGAGTCTTACCCTTTGGTTTGCTCTCATCTTCATTCTCACGGTAACCCAGCCTGTGTCGAATCTTCTGACCTTTGAAGTTCGACAGCTCTACAATGCCTTGTTGGTTCTATCCCAGTCCCACTCTAGGCCTGAAGTTCATCTTCTTGAACATGTTGGCTACTTTAGGATCCATGTAGTCCTCATAAAGAATAACAAATTAGAATCTAGTAGGGGCTTCCAGCTCTTTAATGGTCGAAACAACTTTACCACCTCCGCCGTTGATAGTCACTATTTTGCATTCATGAG
This sequence comes from Ricinus communis, assembly GCF_019578655.1. Lineage (NCBI taxonomy): Eukaryota > Viridiplantae > Streptophyta > Magnoliopsida > Malpighiales > Euphorbiaceae > Ricinus > Ricinus communis. The sequence goes on along the minus strand of NC_063261.1, from coordinate 429,574 downwards.
GGAACTTGACCTTTTGATGTATAATGGAAGGAACTCCTCATAGGGCATGAAATCATGGCCTTCCAAATAACAACACAAAGTTTACTAGGATATCCAAGATATTAAACTCCACCCAGGATTCAATAGGACTCACTTTTAGCAGTGTTGAAAACGTACCTTCCACGTGTCTTTTTGTTTCGTTATAGGCTCTTGTAACCATATCCGATGGTTTCAGGTCTTTTATAGTCATCCTAGCTTAGGGAGTATGCGAGAGGGACATATAGTGATGGCTGACCTATTATCTGCCATCATACATGGGGTTCTTTTTCCCTTCATGTCTGATGCTATATAAAGAGCCTTGTTGTGGTCCCCTCCCTCGAATGGTTAGTCTTCATCCGAGAAAGTGATCATTGTAGTGGTTTTGTCAGTTACTGTTTTGATAATCTTCTCAGGGGTAGCTGCTATGCTAATGCTTATACCAGACAAGGCCTGGATTAAAGCCTTTCTATGATCCGATGAGTGCATTAGCAGCTCCCAAATGTCGACTATATTTTTTTCTTTCTTTAGCTACTCTAACAACTCATTATAACTTTCTTTAAGTGCTTTTTCGACTAACTTTAGCCCTTGTACCTTGTGTCTTCACCTTACTCACTGGTTCAGCTTCTTTGTCGGAGATGAACACCGTGGAATGTAAACACAAATGTAAGAGAAATTATAAATCGAGTTTACAATGATGAGGTTCTCATTACATACGTTTCTAAACTTTGTTCATAGTCGATGTTTGACCAAGAATTAGCTATTAATCTTTGGATATTGATCAAACGTTCGAGACTATCATAACGTGTTATCATTTACTTATGAAGTAAGCAATCTGTCTTATAAGGTTAAGGAATAGAGATTTCGAGATAAGCATATGGGTGTTGTTACAAGAACAAATTCATTGAACATGACCCTATTGAGTAGTCCATATGTAGCACATGATGCTTAGACTTGAGTTTATAGTATTATCTTATATGAGGATTATTATACTTTGATACTATCTTATGTACTCCTAATCCATGGAGCACTCAAGGGATAGTCATTGGGTATAGTAAGAGTCATATGAAGATAATAAGTTATCAATAGAGAATTCATTACCTAAGGTAACATGTCATAGGACCTTATCTTGATGATTCTTAATATGCTTCAACATGAAAATCCTTGGCCACGGTTGTATCACTGAAGATTATGAAAAGTGTTTCATAGATCTTGTTTAAAATGTTATTTGCAATTATCAAGAACAAATATGATTCATTCAATTATAGAGTTGGAACTTGCATTCATGCTCTATGAATCAAGTACAATGAAAGGATTCAATTACATTGTAAGATTGTTCATTACAAAGGTTGATTAAAGCACTTTAATTATTCCTATACATTTAGGTGGTCATGATGCATTGCTAGATGCCAATCTTAATCTATGAATATGGATTAAGTTGCATTGGAGAATTAACATTGAGTTAAAAGGGTTTAATTCATAATCGATATTTATTGCCAACATGTTAGGAACCTTTTGGATCACAAACAAATAGGCTTTAAGTAAGGATTAAAATGAGGCTTTAAGCTTTGGGCTTACGCTCATATGTACTTGGCCTAATTAAAGGTTAATTAATTAAGACCTAATAGGCCTTGTATAATGGGTCTGTAATGGGTTTATTATCCATGGATTAGTTCTTATATTAATTAAAGTTCATTTAGGATAACAAGGCCCAACTTAAAGTAAGAAAGGGTTTTGTAGAAATCCTAAACCTTTAAGGGACTTTGATTAAAAGGCCATATGTATAGAAATATATGCATATAGGGCAGGAAGGGTGAAGGTTGAAGGATGGTTGCATTAATTGATTCATCCCCCTTGCTTGAAACTAGCACTCAATCTCCAACATCTCTTCTTAATCTCCTAAAAGTGGTTTATTGAGATCTTTGCTTCAAAGCATGTGTGGATCACCAAAAGAGGTTGGTTACTTGAGTAGCTTTGAAGTGTATCAATCATCCTTGAAGAATCAAGAATCAAAAAAGCAAGAAGCACTCCTTGGATTGAGTAGCTTTGCTTGTTTTGTGTGTTATGGCAATCTTAATCAATAAGATCCTTGGTGGGAGTTGCGAAAAGAATTTTAATTGCTTTCGTTGCGCCTTTCCTGGTGTTTTAATTTCAATTCCCAATAAATTAAATCCAAATTGATTCTAGAAAAGTAATTTTAATTTAGTTATTTTTAGTCCTAACTTGAATTCCCATCCTCAGTCTCTTGAAACTCGAGAAAGGTAGTAACTTTCATCACAGGGCTTTCCTTAATTCCCTCGATATCTAGATCCAAAAAAATGGTGCAGACACTAGAGAAAGGCAGTAAATTTCATCATCGGATTTTCTATAATTTCATCGATATCTAAACATGATGCGAGCTAAACATGACTAACAATCTACAAGGAAGTGCACCTATCGAATGTAATCTAGCTATGGCAAGTATCAATTAACTAAAAATGATTGAGAATGCAAATGAAAACTAAATTTTAACAAAGAGAATGAAAGTTTGAAAAAAATAATAAGATGAGTTAACGCAATTGGGGATCTCTTTAGGTAGCCGGCTTAAAAATAATAATTTATGAATTGATTAATTAAGAATTGCGATATGTGGATAATTTCTTAAATGAATTGGCCTCCCTTTCGAGTTAATCAATTCCTAATTCTAAGATCTAAATTGGAATCTCTTTCTAACAATTGATTTTAGAATAGCATTAATGATGGGCTCTTTATGCAACCTACACCTAAGGCAGTGAACCTACCGATGCAGCCTAGCACTAGTGAGTATCAAGGTCGTATCCCTGGAGATCGGGTGAACCTAGAGTTACTACTGTTTGCTATGTTATCTAATTTTATTGAGACAGTATTGTGTGAATTATTGGCTTCTTGGTTGTGATACTTGAATTGATTGCTTCTTTTCTTTTTGTTTGACTTACGCTTGTTAAGGATATGTGCAGGAGCTCTCTAGCTTGTTTGTCAGTTTAAGTATTGTTCCTTAGTGGTTTATTTTCCTTATTTTACTTTTGATTGCTTGAGGACAAGCAATGAGCTAAGTGTGGGGTTATTTGATGTGCGTAAAATACACACATCTAAATGGGGTTTTTAAGATCGATTTTATGGATATTTGGATGTAAATTGGTACCAACACTCACCCTATGCGTATATTTGTGTGCATTAGGTCTAAAAGAAGTCAAAGAATGAAAAAGGAAAGAATTGGAGCATAATTGAACGTCAAAGCTGCCGAAACAAGCTAAGTCGAGCATGAGGAAGGCCGAACATGGCCGTGTTGGTCTGACCGGCCGTGTTCTCAACTACGATCCTGAAATACGGGACGTGTTACCAACACGGGAACCAACACGGCCGTGTTGCACATCAAAGAAGAAGTAGATCTTATGGAGCACGGCCACAGAGAGTAACACGGCCAGAGACACAGCCGTGTTGGAGGCGACAGGGGGTATTAATTAAAAGAATGAAGAGAGAAAAAAGAGGGAGGAGGCTAGGGTTAGAACGTCCCAAAACCCTAATTTTTCTCTCCCTAAGGGTTTTCTGAGCTGAAACCACGGGAAAAGGAGACTTGGATCAAGGTTTCAATCAGATTTCCTTGAAGGATCGAAGATTGGGCAAGGTTCGTTGATTGATTTTCAAATCGAGCAAGAGGAACAAGAATCGATTCAATTGGGGCAAAAGGATTTGGGGCTGTTTACTCTCATCCAAGGGTGTAATCGGGTTTTCTCTACCTTTGCTTATTGTTGTAATTGAATTCTTGTATATTTTGAGAATGAACATGATTAGCTAGATTGATTAAATCCATTGGGATTTCTTTACTATGTTGGCTTGATATTATATTGTTGGATTATTTGAGTTGGTTTTGTATTCTTCTTGTTTTCAGTATTAATAAGATTATGCATTATTCATGAGACGTTGTGAATTGTGATGTTTAGATTGCTTTATGAGATTGTGAAATCCGTTTGGCAATTGGAATTTTGAATAGCAAGAACTGGTTAATAATCGCTTAGAGATAAGGATAATTAACTAGCCGGATTAAGAATTAACAAAGCTTAATAGAGGCGGATTAAAGCTTAATGCTAATTTAAGAATCAATCGTTAGGAAGAGATTCCAACTTTAGGTTATTATGTTTAGGAATTCGGTTATCTCGAGAGAGAAACCGAATTAAATTAAATCACGGGTAGCATAATTAGACTCACCGATCCTTTATCTTTTGTTTGATTGCCAACTAGTTTAGATTCCCTTTGGGTTTGTCTTCTTGTCTTGATTATTTCGTTTATCAATCACTCTTGCATCTCCCTTAGGACTTAGCTTGTAGCTATTAGTTAGTTTAAAAATTATTTATCGCTAATTTTAGGTTAATATAACAAAGAACAAAGGAGTAACTCTGGGCTTTCACTTTCCCGAGGAATACGACCTTGATACTCGCCATTAGTGCTAGACTGCATCGATAGGTACACTGCCTTATATTGTAGCTAACACGAGTAGCACCCATCAAGTTTTTGGCGCAGTTGCCGGGGAATGTTTGAAAACTAGAGTGAAATTTGCTATTTGTTAATTTAGCCATTTTTTTTCTCTTTCTTATTATTTTATGATTTTTTTTGTTTATTTATTTTATTTTATTTGTACATATTTATTTAGTTTAAGTTTATGATTCAGATAGTGAATGATAAGGAGGTTCAATGCTAAACTCAAACTCTTTGTATGGCGCATTGGAAAATGGGATTAGGAACCAAGAGAGTGCTAAAAATTGGGATACCCGTGCATCTTTAGAAGCTCGAGTGGAATCGTTTTGCAGGGCTACCGATCAACTTTCCACTCCTATCCTTTCATCTCAAGTTTTTTATGAATTTTGTTGTAGTTTACATTTGAGTAATGTTTGTCCATTGTGCAGTGATTTTACTCCTTATTCTAATAACTGTGAACAGGTGAATTATACGGGCAATTAGCCAAATGACTCGTATAGAAGCACCTATAATCAAGAGTGGAGGACTCATTCACCCTATGGACGGAGCTTAGATGGCCCAGAACCACCAGAATCTCAGCAACCACATCAGCAGCCTAATCTTGCACCTTCAACTCAAGATGAAAAGTTAGTGTCGGAGAAGCTGATGATGAGGTTCATTACAAGTCTTAATGATGGATTCCAATAAACAGAGAGGATACTTGAAGATCAACAAGCCTTGATTAACAACATAGAGCATCAAGTAGGCTTAATCTTCAAGTTACTAGCTGAAGAGCAATTGGGAACTCCATCAAACGCTACTGAATCCGAGGAGCATTTCAGCGCCATCACTTTGCGTTCAGGTGAGAATTTTTCTAGTTTATCTACTATGTTTGATGATGATGCTTCTGTGCAAGATGATTTCTTGAACATGGAGATGGAACCAGAAAAGGAAGAGGAGAACATAATTCCTCTGAAAGACTATCAATAGGAATGTACAATTAATGATGCTGAGTTGCAGTTAGAGGAATTGTTGGTAGATTTTCCACAAGTCCCTTTGATGATGGAAGATGAGCACGAGTTATCCAATGAAGAAGTCTTGGAGGAGCTCGAGTTTCTTCTAGCAAGTGAACCAAGCCAGGGACTGAAGAAAACCATTGACACTCCTGAAGAGATTGCCTAACCATCGATCCTTCCAATTGGTGAAACTCCAGCTTTCAAATTGGAAGAGCCCCTAGAGCATCATGACTACGTGCAATTATACGAGGAGCGAGTCTTGCCTATCATACTAGCAGCTTGCTTGATAGTCGGGAAGAGGAAGTCGACGATTATCCCTTTAAGCGGATACTTGAAGCCAATTGCTTGGAAGAAGGATGGATGGTCGTCAATCTCCACTGTTTACTTTTCACCATGAGTCCAGCTAAGAAGACTCATCATATCAAAAAGAAGCGCTTTTGGGAGGCACCCCAAATTCTATTTTTCAATTTGAATACTTTACCCTTGCATTGTGAACTTAGTTGATTAGGTTTTATAGTTGGTTTTTGTTAAGTTTTATTTATGTTGAGTGTATAAGTTGAGGACTTATTGGTTTTGCAGGTGAGAAAGAATGAGAAAGTGCTGAGAATCGCAACTTTTGCATTATCTGGAGATCAACACAGGCGTGTTCAAGACCGTGTTCATTAACACGGCCTGTGTTCTAATTGAAGAAAATCAAACAAAGATGAACACGTTCAGGCTAACACGGAATTTATGCCTGCTAGTGTCCACAACACGTTCCCGTGTCCAAGACCGTGTCCGTAACACGGGCGTGTTCTCAGAAGTGGTAAGTCAACACGTTTTAATTCGCTTAACACGGCCTGATATCATGACCGTGTTGATGAACACGTCCCCTGTTGGCGAACACGGGCGTGTTCCGCACACTGCCTATATATACCACTTCGTTTAAAATCTTAAAAAAATTTTTGCTCTCCCCTTATTTTGGTAATTATCTCCTCTCTTACTCTCTACTTCTTATTTCTCATCTCGAAGGCTTTAGATATTGCGTTTGTCAAGTAAGTACCCTCCAACTTTGTTTTCCATTATTTTATTTTGATATTAGTTCGAATTTTGTGTTTCAATTATTTTTTTTATTTTTTTGTTTATTTCCTTATTTTATTATTTGGTGCATGCATTTACATTCATAATTGTGCTTGAATTTCTTTTATTTTCTTTAATGTAGTTTATATACTTAACTTGCTCATATTTTTCATTTTTCTTTTCTACCATTATTTACGATTGTGATTAATTCCTTATTTTTCTCTTTATTATTATTGTCGGCCGCTAAACAATACGCTCTATCATAGATAGTCGAGTCTGTTTGTGTCTATTTTATATTAGCATGTTGGTTTGCCTTGTGATGGATAATGGCGAAGTAAACTCCATATGGATGAATTGCAAATTTAATTGGTTAGCATTGCTCGGCAGTGTTGTGGATTAAATTTTCTTTGCAGGACATTGAGCAGTTTAATTTTATCGAGTTAAATCATTTGGTTTGTTCATTTTATGCCGTTATGCTGCCATAATTTTATTGATCCTTAGTACTAAAAGTTTTATTTTCAGGTACCATGTCCACCAGACGAGGATCAGCAGTTTACAAGAGGAGGCGGACCGATGGTTCCTCTTCTTCTCGATCGTCGGTATTTGCCAGACCGATTCGGGCCAAATTAGACCACCGCGGCCATCGATTCCTACTTTTCCAAGGGCAGCCCACCTTTGAGCGGAGATATCAATCAATGAGGCACAAAGATTTGGGAAAGAGGCGTAGGATAGGCGGCGGCCTTTGAGCGCTCGGACTTGCAGTGCGATCGCCGATATCTTGAGACGCCCCCATTTCAACATTTCTTTGACATTGTTGAACCAACATATAGGGAGTTGTCTGTGGAGTTTACCGGCACTTTCTTTCGCAAAGCCGGTTGCGGGACTTCCAACTGTTGGATGCGATCGATTTCGGACTAGCAAGGCAAACTTTCACGATGAGTGTACAACAGTTTGGGGTACACTTAGGCTTGTGGACCGAGGAGGATGCGGTGGAGAGGTTCTGATCTCTGTATACACCGCTGGTGTGTCATATCCGCGAGATGTGGGCCGAGATTTGATGACAGGGGATCGGGCGTCTAACTTGCACGAGGTGGGGTACTTGCATGCATTCTTGGCTAGGACCATCACTAGCAGGGGAGATAGCGGTGGTGTAGTTACCCGGTAGGACTGTTTATACTTCTGACATGCACCGGCCGATCTGTCGACATGGGGTACTTATTGGCCAGACAGATCAGTGCCTTCTACAACAAGTCAAAGAAGGTATTTTTCTATTTTGGGACTTACATTACTAGATTGGCTAGGAGCTTAGGAGTTTTGGAGGAAGCGATACCACATTTGACAGAGCTGGGGGTGATGGAGACGTTGGGACTTGCCCAGATGGTTAGTATGGGGATGGTGACTCGTAGGCAGGGTCCGCTAGGACCAGAGTATAGACTGAGGAATGCTCTCTTGGCAGCACTCAGAGAGGAGCAACCTGCCCCACGAGCCCATGGTACACAAGATGTCCCACCTTCTTCTGATATTCCGGAGTCTTCCTCTAGACCGTCTACTTCAGCTCCTTCTGGGTCTTCTTCAGCTGTTTTAGGAGTCTCCCCAATTGAGTTTAGAGAGCTGCAGCTTAGAGTGCAGAGGTTGGCAGAGGAGCAGCAACAGCATTTCATTCGACAAGAGGCTTTTCAACAGGATCTTTTACAGCGTCAGGCTGAGGTTCAGAGCCAGACGATGGCTCAGTTTGAGAGGCAGAGGGCTATGCTTCAGGCCTTGATTGAGCAGGGAGGTAGGTTAGAGGCCTCTATGGCCAATGACATGTTTGATGATATTTTTGCTACAGACTTTGCACCTGCCTATCCACAGAGCTGGGTTCCAGAGCAAAGCCATTTTGACTTCCCTCTAGCGGATTATCCAGCTGGCCCTCCCTCTCCGACTAAGCACTTTTCAACACAACAGCCTAACGAGCCTCATATTGATGCTGCTCCTGCTGATCCACCAGCTCCTGCATGTGACACTACTTTCGATCCTCATAGAGCAGCCACTCCTCCACCACGGACCGGCCACGGTATACTGTGATGCACCTCTTTTCACTCCAGAGCCATAATCAGGGCAGTATTAGTTTCTTTTTCCTTTTTCATTTCATATATTTTGTACACTGAGGACAGTGTGTCCTTCAAGTATGGGGTGGTGATATCAATATATACTTACTTTCATGTTATATTATTTTGTATATGAAATTCAGATCCTTTTCTAGTGTATCGCATTTCATTTATTCCATCTCAGTTATTTTTTTATTCTTTATGCAATTTTTTGTAAAATTTTGAAAATTTTTCACTTTGTTTCGATGCTCTTACTGTTGACTTGCTTTTGAAATCCTGTTTATGTCCATGTGATCGGGTAAAACCGATAGTGTTGAGTCTTGCGGAAGAATGTAAGATAATTAGTTTGAGTTTTGCACTAAGTTGCTTTGGATTATTTAATTCTGTTTTGATGATTTTTGTTTAGAACCTACTCAAAAAGCACACTTGTGAGAAATTGAGACTAAATTGTAAGCATACACTTTATATGCTTGTATTTATTTCTTGTTGAGAGTACCAATTACTGTCTTTACTTTTAGAACTTGCTCGGTAATGCTTATGAGGGCCACAAGGAGAGTTTAACACTTTGGTATGATATAGGCACTTAGGTTTTTCATTCTAGCCAAATAGCCTTCATTCGTTTATTGATTCTGTAGATAATCCTTTCTTTCACCATTTTTTTATCATATTATATTACCACTTAGTTTTATTCTGCTTTGGGTTATGATTTTGCACATGAGGTGTTTTTATTGGGAACTTTTGTCTTGGGAATAGCTTTGGAATCTTGTAGCAGCTTACTTCAATCCAAAAAGAAATTCACTCTATTATGTGAATGTTTTCCCTTATGATTATTCCAAAAAAAAAAAAAGAATAAGAGGGAAAGGTGATGAAAAGAAAGAAAGTGAGCTAAACATTTTGACTTGATTCCTATTTCCCACCTTGGACTACTATCCATCGTTTACCCCTTGTGATTATTGTGACTTGTGTGCATGTCATATATTTCATTGCAGAACACTATAGGTTCAACTCTTACCAAATTTACCTACCCCTACCTAATCCCCATTACAACCCTTATAAAGACCTCTTGACATGGTTGTTGACTCTCCATAAGTGGTAGGAGTAGGATTTAAGAGCAAGCATATAGTAAGTAAGGCAGTAGTTGATGCATTGAGCAATTAAACACTACCCTTTAAACACTTTGAGTGATTTAGAGTGAATCTAGTGAGGAGTTGGTTCTGAATAATTTTGTTGAGACAGTATTGTGTGAATTATTGGCATCTTGGTTGTGATACTTGAATTGATTGCTTCTTTTCTTTTTGTTTGACTTACGCTTGTTAAGGATATGTGTAGGAGCTCTCTAGCTTATGCATGGGTTTAAGTATTGTTCCTTAGTGGTTTAATTTCCTTATTTTACTTTTGATTGCTTGAGGACAAGCAATGAGCTAAGTGTGGGGTTATTTGATGTGTGTAAAATACACACATCTAAATGGGGTTTTTAAGATCGATTTTATGGATATTTGGATGTAAATTGGTACCAACACTCACCCTATGCGTATATTTGTGTGCATTAGGTCTAAAAGAAGTCAAAGAATGAAAAAGGAAAGAATTGGAGCATAATTGAACGTCAAAGCTACCGAAACAAGCTAAGTACGAGCATGAGGAAGCTGAACATGGCCGTGTTGGTCTCAACACTGGCTGTGTTCTCAACACGGTCACAAACACAGGACGTGTTACCAACACAGGAACCAACACGGCCGTGTTGCACATCAAAGAAGAAGTAGATCTTATGGAGCACAGCCACAGAGAGTAACACGGCCAAAGACACGGCCGTGTTGGAGGCGACAGGGGGTATTAATTAAAAGGACGAAGAGAGAAAAAAGAGGGAGGAGGCTAGGGTTAGAACGTCCCAAAACCCTAATTTTTCTCTCCCTAAGGGTTTTCTGAGCTGAAACCACGGGAAAAGGAGACTTGGATCAAGGCTTCAATCAGATTTCCTTGAAGGATCGAAGATTGGGCAAGGTTCGTTGATTGATTTTCAAATCGAGCAAGAGGAACAAGAATCAATTCAATTGGAGCAAAAGGATTTGGGGCTGTTTACTCTCATCCAAGGGTGTAATCGGGTTTTCTCTACCTTTGCTTATTGTTGTAATTGAACTCTTGTTTATTTTGAGAATGAACATGATTAGCTAGATTGATTAAATCCATTGGGATTTCTTTACTATGTTGGCTTGATATTATATTGTTGGATTGTTTGAGTTGGTTTTGTATTCTTCTTGTTTTCAGTATTAATAAGACTATGCATTATTCATGAGACGTTATGAATTGTGATGTTTAGATTGGTTTATGAGATTGAGAAATCCGTTTGGCAATTGGAATTTTGAATAGCAAGAACTGGTTAATAATCGCTTAAAGATAAGGATAATTAACTAGCCGGATTAAGAATTAACAAAGCTTAGTAGAGGCAGATTAAAGCTTAATGCTAATTTAAGAATCAATCATTAGGAAGAGATTCCAACTTTAGGTTATTATGTTTAGGAATTCGATTATCTCGAGAGAAACTGGTTAAGAATTAAATCACGGGTAGCATAATTAGACTCACCGATCCTTTATCTTTTGTTTGATTGCCAACTAGTTTAGATTCCCTTTAGGTTTGTCTTCTTGTCTTGATTATTTCATTTATCAATCACTCTTGCATCTCCCTTAGGACTTAGCTTGTAGCTATTAGTTAGTTTAGAAATTATTTATCACTAATTTTAGGTTAATATAACAAAGAACAAAGGAGTAACTCTGGGCTTCCACTTTCCCAAGGAATACGACCTTGATACTCGCCATTAGTGCTAGACTGCATCAATAGGTACACTGCCTTATATTGTAGCTAACACGAGTAGCACCCATCAGTTGTAATGGGGTTAAGGTAAGGTACGTATAAATATGGAAAGTAGGCTACAAGTTGCTGGAAGTTAAGCAAGTAATGCAAGAAAGTAACGAAGGATCAAGTGCTGTACCAAAATGAACACTAAGTTGCTCTAAAAATAAGATGATGCTCGAAATGAACTAAATTAATACTTATTTTTTATATAATTATATATATACTATGTATATATATTACAACAGCTTATGTAGGAGTTGTTGGTTATTGACACATACAATAATTGAAGGGAGCATCTATGAAAAATCTAGCAACTTAGTGAAATATATGAATGCAGATTGATCCAAAGTAAAATGCAGCATAACTTATATAATTTCCAGCAACAATGGTAGAAAGAATGGTCAAATGAATAGAAGTGATACAATGAGTGTCACTATTATTATTGTCACGAAAGGAATGGCTAAGGCTCAAAATTGGTTCACTAAGGGAAAAACAGGGTTAGGCTTTTTGGCCAAATTGTGTAAATCCTAAGTGCCCAAATCATCTCACGATCATTGACAATTCATGTAATCTCAACAGATATCGTAAAGCAAGTTCTAGAAACAGAGATTCTGTAAAATGCTCACTAATGAAAGAAAAGGGAGCATAATAGTGATGCACCAATTGGCTCAAAATCTCACCATTTGAGTGGGTTAAAATTGCATGAATTCTCAACCCAAAGTTTAAACAGTCAATCACAATAATAAGCAGCAATATTAACAGTGTTCTATATCTAAGATAAAGTAATATGGAAGAATTAAGGAAAAATACCAGTTTTACCTGGCTGGATTGTAGTTAAGAGATTTATTCATTGCCTTCTTCCCAACAAGGTTCAATAAAAGCTATAAGGGAATCCATTCAAAGGAGAAAAAGTCATCAACTACTTAATTAAAACAAAACTCAAGATAGGCACAACATCGGTAGGTACCTACCCCACATTTTAGTATAACACTGTCCATGGTGTTAGAGAGATGAAAACTGAGGAAGCATATGATTCACACATTATGGTTATGGAAGATCATGCTAATTTTTTTTTTTAATTAAAAAGGCATAGTGTTCTACTTAACATAAACATACAAGTGCAAGTAAATAACATAAAATTAAGCAATAAATTGAAAGAAAATAAATAAAATAAAAAAAATAAAGAAAAAGGAAAGAGGAAAATATCACAATTTTTTTTTTTCGCTAGGAGTCTGCTGATGGTGTATCCTCACTGGTTGGATCTCGGAAGTTGGGGGCGAAATTTCTTTGAGGAAGGTGGCGGTGGTGGATCAGGTCCGTGAAGCATGTTGCTAAATCGAACTCCATATCATCAATGGTAGCCCGATTTTGTGCTCCGACCTCTGCCATCTTTTGAATCGCACTACTATAAAGTCCCATACGGGTGGCCTGTCTTTCTAAACCACTCAGGAACTGTTGAAGTATATTGTTCAAACTGCCCAACTGTGCCTTCGTTTCTTCTTGAAACCGCACAAACTCAGTATACTGCTGCTGTTGTAGATCGCAGACTCGATCTAGACGGTCGGCCATAGCACTGATCTGAATGCTCGATGGCCCTGCCGAATGAGAGGATGAGGCTCCAGATGAGGGCATAAACACTCTAGCTGGGTTAGGAATCCTAACATCCGGGATCCCGGCCGACGGATGTTGGGCTCCTCTAGCTTCCCTGACTATTGTGCTCACGAGCCTATATTCAATACCATGTGGATGTCTAGTGGCCGTGATCATCTGCATGTTGATCATCTGTCTGATACCTAGTGGTGTCATGTCACCAATATTTGAAAGTTCCGAGAGACAATCGTCCAATACATCCAGTCTCTTAGCTAACCTAGTCACATACGGACCGAAACAACAATGCATCTTCTTCTGGGCGTCTACTATAAATGAACGGACTTGGCGAGCCAATAAATATCCCAAGTCTAGCTTCTTCTGATGTTGCATAGCCTAGAGAATAAAGACATCGATCATGTGGCCCGCCCCAAAACTGTCCCCTCTGACTGTAATGGTGTAAGCTAGTAGGGTATGAATGTAGCGGAGATGGTCCTAGGCTAGAGGCCTTAGACACCTTGGGTAGTATGTTTCGGCCTCATTACCAATGAGTCCCACATGGCGTCATATGAAATTGGGTGGATGTAGAGACATCCCTGATACTCCTCCCCCGAGATTTCTTGTTCAGTCCATAATCCCAAATGCATGCTAAATTGTGGGACCGACATCGAGAACTCCCTTCCCCGAGGCTTGAAATAAATTGCATCAGGCTAATGCCAGTTTATGATCCTTTGCGGGAAGAAGGTGCTTTGAGGAACTCGATCGTAAGCTCACGGTAGGTTGGCTCAATGATGTCAAAGAATCTCGCATCTGGCAGAGTCTCGGGCAGTGTGTGCATATCTTGAGCCAATCCCACTCTTTCTAGGGATGTGAAGTCTATGCAACGGCCCCGCCATCACTTGCTTCCATCTCATGACTTGGAATCTACTTTCATTATGCGCATTAGGGAATGTCCACAATGGATGACGGCCAGTGTGGATGGATTCACAATGAGGTGCTTTCCGAGGTCGGACTATTTCTTTGTTGTGGTGGAGGTGGAAGTCTTGGTCTTTGGTTACGTATGGAGGAAGACGTTCCTTTACCACGCGATCGCTTGCTGGTAGCGACGCGTTTCAGTTGCTTTCTACGAGATTTATCGCGGTCCGTCATATCACCTAATGGAACGAATTATTAGTCTTTTGTAAGAATTCAAGTTAATGAAAGAAATAATCTACCGAATCAACAGCATAATGATTATACTTCGACTAACCAAAAACTTGTATAAACTAATAAACCGATACATACCAATCTAATTTATCATGAACCAACAATTGCAATTTAAGTCTAAACATTATTCATGCTTTGCATGCTGTAGGCATATTTTATTTCCACCAAAACCCCACACTTATCATTTTCATAACCGACTACACCACAAACACAACAACTAATGTAAATTAACCTAACCAAGGTCATATGGTTACAATATAAAGCCACCAAGATATCCTAGCATGTCCTAACAAGAGTATATGTATAAAATAGAAGTCAAATCATAATAAAAAAAAATATAAGGCAACAAATGAAGGGACTTACCTGAGTTCGCTAAGGAAAGTGAGAAGGGTGAGATAAGGGTATAAGAACAACACCTTTGAGCTAAGAAAAACAAAAGGGAAGCAAAATTTTCGGAGGCCTCCCCTTCTTATAGGCACGTGGTCGGCACGGGTGAGGGTAAGGCCGTGCTGACCAGCACGGCTAGGACTCAGCCCGTGCTAAGCCTTTACCCTTCTTGTGATGCACCTTGGCACGGCGTGCTTGCGGCCCGTCTTGACCCGTGGCATGGGGTTGTATCCCGTGATGCCTTCGGAAGCCGTGACAAATTATTCTTTATCCTTCAACACGGGCTTGACTCTGGCCGTGCTCCTCAACACGGCCTGGTGTTCTAGCCTGTGATGGCCACGGAAACCGTGGTGAAACGGAGTGTTTGTGGGCTTTCCTTTGCCATCTCGAGCCGCCTTGCCCCCTACCTGTAATCAACATATATATGCATGTAATTAGATCATAAAACAAGTAGATATGGTCAAACGGAAGAGTCCGTCCTCTCCGATTATATAAGTCCGAAAAATAAAAAACCCTAATTACTGTTAAGCAACTATAATAAAGTCAAATGAAAATGATGAAACAATCACAACTAATTAAAAACATAAAAGTATAATCCGAGTCGAATGTACAGAAGTGCTTATTTGCAAAGTCTTAAGCTTGACTCATTCGGATCACCCTTCCTGTGCATACAAAGCCAGGTCAACTCGTTGCTTACTATCCAACGAGTTACAATGGTATCGCTTTAGCCGATGGCCGTTCACTTTGAAGTTTCCTTTCTCTGGATGATGCAACTCTACCACTCCATATGGAAAGACTTGTCCGATCTGAAATGGTCCAGACCAACGAGTCTGCAGCTTTCCGGGAAACAGACGAAGGCGAGAGTTGTAAAGCAACACTCGATCCCCAGCCTGAAACTCCTTAGGCTCACGAATCCTTTGATCATGCCATTTCTTAGTCCTTGCTTTGTAAGTTGAGGAGTTTTCATACGCCTGCTGGCGCCACTCATCTAGCTCACTCAGCTGCCATTGTCGCTCCTTACCTGCAGAATCAATATCAAAGTTACAAGTTCTAAGGGCCCAAAGTGCCCTATGCTCTAACTCAACAGGCAAATGACATGACTTTCCATAAACAAGGCGATAGGGCATAAAACCTATAGATGTCCTAAAAGCAGTCCTAAACGCCCATAATGCATCATCTAACTTAAGAGTCCAGTCCTTCCTACTGGTACTAACAGTTCTCTCTAAAATACGTTTAATACCCCTATTAGTTACCTCAACCTGCCCACTAGTTTGGGGGTGATAGGGAGTAGAGAATCGATGAGTAACTCTGTACCGCTTAAGTACTTTCTCTAATTGGGCGTTGCAAAAATGTGTTCCTCTATCACTAATAAGCGCCCTAGGTATGCCAAACCTAGCAAACAATCGCTTAAGGAACTGCAGACAACCTAGCATCGTCGGTTAGCTCTGACTGAGCTTCGTGCCACTTAGAGAAATATTCAACAAAGAATGTACTTATTACCATACGAAGAGGGAAAGGGTCCCATGAAGTCGACGCCCCAAACATCAAAAATCTCAACGACTTGCACACCAATTTGGGGCATCTCATCACGAGAGAGATATTACTGCTACCGGCAAGGGTCACAAACTGAACAAATTTCCGTACATCTTGGAAGAGCGTAGGCCAATAGAATCCTGCCTCTAGCACCTTCCTCGCTGTATGGTTTGCTGCTTGATGACCTCTAGTGGGTCCCTCATGGCAGTGCTTCAATATTTGGAGAGTCTCCTCGCCATATACACAACGGTGAATCACCTAATCTGCACATACTTTAAACAAAAAGGGATCTTCCCAAATATAGTATTTCAAATCGTGAAGAATTTCTTCTTTCGATAAGTCATACCCTTTGGTAGAACACTAGCAACCAAATAGTTAGCGTAATCTGAAAACCAGGGAGTATCAGTGTATACCTGAGTGACATATAAATGTTCTTCTGGAAATCGATCGTCTATGGCCGTCTCATCAAGTGCATCCAAGTGAGGATTTTCCAATCTCGATAAATGGTCCGCTGCCAGATTCTCCGCGCCCTTCTTATCCTTGATCTCGACATCAAATTCCTGTAACAAAAGAATCCACCAAATCAATCTCGGTTTCGCATAATTTTTTAGGAATAAGTACCTTAACGCCGAGTGGTCCATAAAGACAATGGTTTTGGAGAGAACGAGGTATGATCTAAACTTGTTGAAGGCGTAAACAATAGCCAATAACTCCTTCTCTATGGTGGTGTAGTGTTCCTGGGCTCTCGTCAAAGTCTTGCTAGCGTAGTAAATGGGTTAGAACTTCTTTTCAATCCTCTGTCCAAGCACAGCTCCAACTGCATAACCACTAGCATCGCACATCAGTTCAAAAGGCAGCCCCCAATCAAGAGAAACCATGATTGGGGCTGTAGTTAGAAGTTTCTTAAGTAACTCAAAAGCTGCCAAGCATGCATCATAAAAAATAAAAGGTACATCTTTAACTAACAATTGAGTGAGAAGCCTAGCAATCTTAGAGAAATCTCTAATAAATCTCCTATAAAACCCTACATGGCCCGTAAAACTCCTACTTAATGTGAACTAGGAGGAGGTAGCTTAGATATTACTTCTACCTTAGCTCTATCCACCTCCATCCCGACTGAGAGATCTTATGCCCCAAAACAATCTCCTCTCTCACCATGAAATGGCATTTTCCCAGTTTAGTACCAAGTTAGCCTCAATACACCTAGCTAATATGCGCTCAAGGTTTGCCAAACAAAGAGAGAAAGAATTACCAAAAACAGAGAAGTCATCCATAAATACCTCCATAGACTCCTCAATCATGTCCTCAAAATAGCCATCATGCACCTCACGAAATGTAGCCGGTGTATTGCAGTCCGAATGGCATCTGTCTATAAGAAAACGTCCCATAAGGGCGGTGAAGGTAGTCTTCTCTTGGTCCTCAAGTGCAATAGGAATCCGAAAGTAACTTTGAAAAGCCATCAAGAAAACAATAAAACATGTGACTGCTAAACGTTCAATCATCCCGATCAATAAAAGGAAGAGGGAAATGGTCCTTCTGAGTTGCATCATTAAGCCTACGGTAATCAATGCAAACTCGGGCTTTATTCTGCGTCCGAGTCGGGATCAGCTCATCCTTCTCATTCCTTACCACTGTGATGCCTCCCTTCTTGGGTACAACTCGCACAGGACTAACCCACGAATCGCCGGAAATGGGATATATTAAACCCTGCATCAAGAAGTTTAATTACCTCCTTCTTTACCACTTCTTTCATGTTCGGATTGAGTCGTCTTTGAGGCTAAACAACCGGCCTGAAACTGTCCTCCAATGAAATCTTATGAGAGCAGAAACTTGGATTTATGGCCGGGATATCTGCTATATTGAAAGCAAAGGCCTTCTTGTACTTCCTTAGAACTTCCAACAGCATGGCTTTTTCTTCAGGAGTTAGATCGGCTGCTATGATTACTGGTAAGCGCTCCTCTTCATCCAGGAAGCTATAAACCAAGTGGCTCGATAACTCCTTCAGTTCTAAGACTGGTGGGTCCTCGAATGAAGTCTTTACTTTCTGCACCCCAGACCTGTCAAGAAAAAGATAGGGATTAGTTGACAAGCTCTGCTCGGAAGCCAATAAAACAGCGAGTTGCTCCAACACTTGCTCGTTGGACAACTCCTCATCATCCTCAACTATCGCTACTTGTAAAGGGTCAGAACATAAAATTTCTTGCAAATGGGACTCAACCACATCATCAATCACATCAATAGAATATACAGTATTATCATAGTCCAGTGACTGTCTCATGGAAGTGGCTAGGTCAAAGGTAATGGTCTCATCATCAACTCTAAGCTTAAGCTTTCCATCGCTTACATCGATAACAGCCCTCAATGTAGTTAGGAAAGGCCTACCCAGGATAAGAGGCACAGTGCTCTCACCCTCCATATCCATTACCACAAAATCCACAGGAAAGATAAATTTATCTACCTTTACAAGTACATCTTCAACAATACCTCTAGGAATTTTAATAGTTCTATCTGCTAACTGAACACTCATCCTAGTAGGCTTAGGTTCATGCAACCCTAATTTGGCAAATAAACTAGTGGGCATTAAGTTAATGCTAGCTCCTAAATCAGCCAATGCACCACTAATTGATAAATCACCAATCATACAAGGGATAGTAAAACTCCACGGATCTCGCCGCTGAGTGGCGGTTTGTTCGGAGAATAGTTGAACACTCCTCATTAAGCACCACCTGACCAAGATCCTCCAACTTCCTCTTGTTGCTCAAAATCTCCTTTAAAAACTTGGCGTACTTCGGTATTTGTGAAATTGCCTCAACAAAAGGTAAGTTAATTTTCAGCTGCTTAAATAAGTCAAGAAACTTACTGTATTGCTTGTCCACCTTATCCTGCCTCAACCTTGCAGGGATATGGAACCGGGGCTAATGCTCCCGCACAGGCTCTTTGCTGTATTCTTTCATTCTCTCATTCTCTACCACCTCAAGTCCGGTCCTTCCTTAGGCTCGACCGCACGCGATTGTATTATCCTTATCGGCCTAAAGGCGAAGAACCAATATCTTACCCGAACGCAAGGTGATAGCCTTGCAATGCTCCCCGGGTTTGACTCTGTAGTGCTAGGGAGGCGATCCCGGAGGTCTCTCTGAAAGCATCTTAGAAATTTGGCCAATTTGAGTCTCCAAGTTCTGAATCGAGGCCTGCTGATTCCTAAGTGCACTATCAGTCTGCTGGAATCTCGTTTCCATATATGTCACAAACTTCATCATGAGCTCCTCTAAATTTGACTTCTTTTCTTGTGGAGGAGGAGCTTGTGCGGGCTTGTTGCTTTGGCTTGATGAAGTCTTTGAAAACTGGCGGACCTACGCATTATTGTTCCTCCAACTGAAATTGGGATGATTGCGCCATCCAGGGTTGTATGTATTGCTGTAAGGGTTATTCTGCTGCCTTGGGGCATTCCCCGTATAATCAACCTGTCCAACATCAGAAGATATAGCAGAATTAGATGGAAAACTAGTAGAAGATGAAGCAAACATACCTCCCGTAGTATAGTTCGCACTGTAATGCGGGCCATCATAAAACTCAGATAGCGTTATTGCATGAACCAAACATCCGGAGTTGGTCGATCTTCTTGGCTAGAAGCTCCACTTGAGCTGCCAAGGCTGCTGTAGAGTCCACTTGGTTGACCACTCCCTGTCTTCCTGGTCGTCTCCTAGAGGATTGGCACTGATAGTTGTTCATGGCCATTTCCTCTATCAAGTTCTGAGCCTGCTCGGGCGTCTTACTGTTTAGCGCCCCACCTGCTGCAGCATCCACCATCTACCTCGTTGCAAGGTTCAACCCGCTGTAGAAGGTCTGAACCTGCATCCACATTGGCAATCCGTAATGTGGGCAGCATCTCAAAAGATCTTTAAATCTTTCCCATGCATTGTACATGCTTTCATCATCAAACTGCACAAAAGAAGATATGTCATTTCTAAGTTTAGCAGTTTTAGCGGGAGGAAAATACTTATATAAAAATTTTTCGGCCAACGCCTTCCAGGTAGTGATCATCTGTTGTGGAAGAGATTGCAGCCATCTCTTTGCTCTGTCCCTCAAGGAAAATGGAAACAATCTCAGCCGAATGGCATCATCGGTTGTTCCATTTATTTTGAATGTGTCACAAATCTCCAAAAAGTTGGAGATATGTGCATTGGGATCCTCGCTGGGCAATCCTCCAAACTGCACGCTTTGTTGTATCATCTGGATAACATTGGCCTTTATCTCAAAATTGTTGGCCGCTATAGCAGGTCTGACTATACTCGTTTTCGTCCCATCTAAAGAGGGTCGAGCAAAATCGTACATAGTCCTTTGATCATCATTGGCCTGAGGGTCATGGTTTTCCATCGTGTCTAATCTATCCATAGGTACCTCAACCTCAATCTCCTCCTCTTCTAATTGCAACCTCTTCCTTAAGAGTCCGAGGGATCATTCTGGATCAGATAGAGGCTCTATAAGATTCGAGTTTGAGCTCCTGGTCATAAACTACCTGAAATCGAAAGTCCACACAACCACCAATCAACAAAAATAATTAACACAAAAATAATTCACTCTAGTTCACCGTTACTGTGTTCCCCGGCAACGGCGCCAAAAACTTGATGGGCTCTTTATGCAACCTACACCGAGGCGTTGAACCTCGTGCAGCCCTAGCACTAGTGAGTATCAAGGTCATATCCACAGGCCGGGTGAACCTAGAGTTACTACTGTTTGCTATGTTATCTAGTCCGAAATAGGGTGTGAAAGTTCTAGCATGCCGGTAATGGTTATGAGTGCAAATAAGTAAATGAAGAACAATGGAAAATTAAAAGACAATTGCAAAGAGAGAAACAAACCCAAAAGGGAGCCTAAGTGATGGAATTCTAAAGATGGATTTTATGGATTACCGATCTTGCTTACCCGTGCCTAAATCCTGAATTGAATCCCGGTTCCTCTCTCGAGCTTACTGGATTCCCAAACCTGCACTAACCTAATGGAATCTCTTCCTATCGGATTACTACAGATTAGCATTAAGTATGATTTAAAACTATTAAGAGTTATTAGTTCTTAATCCGGCGAGTAAATCAACTTTATCTCTAAGTGTTAACTACTAGTTCTTACTATTCAATGTCCAGTTGTAACAAGCATTTCTCAATGTCAAGAAACAACCTAATAAACAATTAATCCAATGTCTCAAATTAACTGAATCAAACTTTTATTGCTGAATAGCAAGAAGATTGCAAGAATGACAATTATAAAAACTAACAATTAAGCATAATCCATCAACAAAGGTGAACCCTAATGGATTCAAAAGATCTAGCTACTCATGTTCATGGTTAAAGCAATTAGGGAACAAAATAAGGAAAAACAAATTAAAGGCATGTACACCCTTCTCTTTCAAGCTGAATGAGAAACCCTAAATTTGCAAATTCGAAATCTCAAACCCTAGTTGCCTCTTGAATGCTCCCAAAGTTTGTCTTGATCTTCAATTCGATGTTGGAACGAGTGAAATCCCTCCTTCAATTGATGAAATTGATCTCTCAAGGTCTACAATTGAGGTATAGGAAACAATTGATTAAGTGTGTGTCTTGGAATTGAGTCCAAAAATCGTCCCCCTTCAAAAAGAATTCAAAATCGCCTATATAGGTGATTCAGCATGGCTGGAGTCCAGGCTGTGATGATTCGACTGCAGTAGTCGAGCTATCTTCAATCTGTGGAGTCTGTTGTCTTTGACTCCTTCCGGTGATGCCCAAGCCTGTCTTGATTCATCACAGGCCGTCTTTGAAGGCAAGTGGTGGCTACGGAAGTCGTGCTGAAATGGCACAATTGGGGATAGCCTCTTGGTAATTCAGCACGGCCGGAGTCCAGGCCGTGCTCAACCCTCTGGGTCCTACTCCTCGCCCAATCTGATGGATTTTGGTCCGTAATCACACGTATGTCCCTCGATTACTGATGATGTCCTTCGAAAATGACCTGAAATGAGAAAGGAAACAAAAGACAGGTGATTCTAGCATAAAACAGGATAATCATGCATAAAAAATGTAAACAATCGGGCATGAAAACATGACTTTCATTTACTCGACCAGTCACTGACCAGCACGGCCTTGACCACGGCCGTGCTATGACAATTATATAAGGAAAACTATTTTTTTAGGGTTAACTAAGCAAGGAGTGGGAGAGAGCCCTGGCGGCTGGTTCAGTTTTTGCATAGTGCTGAGTTCGGGAGAGAGTTGCAGGGAGAAAGAATCCCAGAATCGTAAGGTTCCAAGTGCAAAATAGTAGTGGAACAATTCAAGAGGCAATTGGGGAGATTAATCATAGTGCAGATCCAGATTTGGAGCTGTTCATCCAATTCCAGAGAAAAGGGTGTACATGTTTCATTTTCATTATTCTTCCATTGTAATTGATTTCCTAGTTGTTTTAAACATGAACATGTTTAGCTAGATTGATTAAATCCATTGGGATTTCTTTACTATGTTGTCTTAATATTATATTGTTGGATTGTTTGAGTTAGTTTTGTACTCTTCTTGCTTTCAGTATTGATAAGATAATGCATTATTCATGAGACGTTGTGAATTATGGTGTTTAGATTGCTTTATGAGATTGAGAAGTCTATTTAGCAATTGGAATTTTGAATAGCAAGAACTGGTTAATAATCACTTAGAGATAAGGATAATTAACTAGCCAGATTAAGAATTAACAAAGCTTAATAGAGGCGGATTAAAGCTTAATGCTAATTTAAGAATCAATCGTTAGGAAGAGATTCCAACTTTAGGTTATTAGGTTTAGGAATTCGGTTATCTCAAGGGAGAAACCGAATTCAGTTAAGAATTCATCCACAGATAGCATAATTGGACTCATCTATCCTTTTTCTTTTGTTTGATTGCCAACTAGTTTAGGTTCCCTTTGTGTTTGCTTTTTTGTCTTGGTTATTTCATTTATCCATTTATTCCTGCATCTCCCTTAGAACTTAGCTTGTAGCTATTAGTTAGTTTAGAAATTTTGTTCATCATTCATTTTAGGTTAATATAACAAAGAACAAAGAAGTAACTATGGGCTTTCACTTTCCCGAGGAATACGACCTTGATACTCGCCATGAGTGCTAGACTGCATCGATAGGTACATTGCCTTAGATTGTAGCTAACACAAATAGCCCATCAAGTTTTTGGCGCCCTTGCCGAGGAATGTTTGAAAACTAGAGTGAAATTTGTTATTTGTTAATTTAGCCATTTTTTTTATTTTTTTTATTATTTCTGTTTTGTTTGTACATATTTATTTAGTTAAGTTTATAATTCAGGTAGTGGATGATAAGGAGGTTCAATGC
The DNA here is from genome assembly GCF_019578655.1 of Ricinus communis. Classification (NCBI taxonomy): domain Eukaryota; kingdom Viridiplantae; phylum Streptophyta; class Magnoliopsida; order Malpighiales; family Euphorbiaceae; genus Ricinus; species Ricinus communis. Next base: position 406,036 of record NC_063261.1, on the reverse strand, counting down.
TAAACTCTTTGTATGACACGTTGGAAAATGGGATCAGGAACCATGTGAGTGATAAAAATTGGGATACTCATGCATCTTTAGAAGCTCGAATGGAGTCATTTTGCAGAGCTACCGATCAACTCTCCACTCCTATCCTTTCATCTCAAGTGAATTATACGGGAAGTTGGCCAAATGACTCATATGGAAGCACCTACAATCAAGAATGGAGCACTCATTCACCCTTTGGATAGAGCTTAGATGGCCAAAAACCACCAAGATCTCAGCAACCACATCAGCAGCCTAATCTTGCACCTTTAACTTAAGATGAAGAGTTATTGTCAGAGGAGCTGATGATGAGGTTCTTTACAAGTCTTGAGGATAGATTCTAACAAACAGAGAGGGTACTTGAAAGTCAACAAGCCTCAATTGAGAACATAGAGCATCAAGTAGGCTTGATCTTTAAGTTACTAGCTGCAGAACAATTGGGAACTCCATCAAACACTATTGAATCCATGGAACATTTGAGCGTCGTCACTTTGCGTTCAGGTGAGAATTTTTCTGGTTTATCTACTATGTTTGACGATGATGCTTATGTGCAAGACAACTCCTTGAACATGGAGATAGAACCAGAAAAGGAAGAGGCAAACATGATTCCTCTGAAAGACTACCAACAGGAACGTACAATCGATGATGCTGAGTTGCAGTTAGAGGAATTTTTGGCGAATTTTCCATAAGTCCCTTCGATGATGGAAGATGAGCACGAATTATCCAATGAAGATGTCTTGGAGGAGCTCGAGTTTCTTCTAGCAAGTGAACCAAGCTAAGGATTAGAAAAAACCATTGACATTCCTGAAGAAATTGCCCAACCATCGATCCTTCCAATTGGTGGAACTCCAGCTTCCAAATTGGAAGAGACCCTAGAGCATCATGCGTACGTGCAAATATATGAGGAGTGACTTTTGCCTATCATACTGCCAGCTTACTTGACCTTCGGGCAGAGGAATTTGACGATTAGTCCTCTAAGCGAATACTTGAAGCCATTTGCTTGGAAGAAGGATGGATGGTCATCAATCCCCACCGTTTGCTTTTCACCATAAGTCCAACTAAGAAGACTCATCACATCAAAAAGAAGTGCTTTTGGGAGGCACCCCAAGTTTTATCTTTAATTTCTAATATTTTAACCTTTTGTTTTGAAACAATTTATTAGTTTTAGTTTTGATATCTTATTTAATTTTTATTTCAGTTTCGATTTTAATTCTTTATTTTATTATTTACAGCTTCTACCAAGGACGCATTGAATTTCCACAACATCAGCCTCGATGGATGATCAGGGCAGTCCCCTAGATCTTTTTATTTTTCTACATTTATTTACTTTATTTTTCATTCATGTCATGCACTTAGATTGTATTGCCTTTGTTCTCTTAGTTGAGCATTCTATTCGGGGTATCCATAACATTTTACACTAAGGACAGTGTGTTCTTCAAGTGTGCGGTGGTTGTGGGTAAACCTTATAATCCTACTCTCTCATATAGTTTTTAGATATATTTAAAATTGCTATCGCTAGGTGTTGTGTATTTTTAGGGGATGTTAGGACACTGTGTCTTTATGCACTTAAGTATGTTGTTTTTGAGCTGATTGATGACTTGATTTATAGAATTGTAGTTACTTTCATTGTCCTTGGAAAACAATCAATGGTGTTTTACACATCAGCCCTGCCGGGTTAAACCGATGTTATTTAATTATTTTTCGAATTGTCGAATTTTAACTTAGAATGTTGATAATGTCATATGCGTGTGTTTCTTAAGTAATGATTCAATTAATGATGTTGCGAACCAATTGCACCTAATACCACACCTCAAAGTGAGATTTTGAGCCCGTTGAGCATTCATTATACTTATGCTCTTTATATTTCTTGTTTGAGTGTGCATTGTACTTAACTTTGCTTCTAGAACTTGCTTTGTAATGTCTGTTGAAGTTACATGAATATTATGAATACCATGAGATGATTTGGGCGATTTAGAATTCACCATATTTTACCAAAAGCCTACCCTCTTATGTTTCCATTAGTTAGCCAGTTTTGAGCCTTAACCTCTTCTTCATAATCTACACCTATACACTTCAATTATACCATTCTTTACATTTATTTTTCCTCTACCCTTATGCTAGAATTTCTTTTGGTGATTTGCTCACCCTTATGTGGGATTAAAATGCCAATTGCTATGTTGGTAAATTCACTAAGTCTTTTTGATATTTTAGATGCTTCCTTCGATCCAAACTGTATTTTTATGCTTTACGTATGCAGCAGTTCCTATAAGCTGCTAGTTTATTATTAAAAAGAATGATAAAAAAAAGAAAGAGAAGAAGAAAATAAACAAAATTCTTTTAACTATTTATATCTTTATCAGATTTGGAGCATTTGCGACCGTTACTCTACGAAGTAGGGATTTTAGTGAAAATTTCTTTTTGTATATTAGGCATTTAATCCTTTGAGTATATATTGTTGTTTATCGCACGAATTCCAGCATTTTCACACTTCTTTCACAAATCTCCGTACCTTTACCTTAGCCCCATTACAACCTTGGTAAAGACCCTTTAATTTTGGTATTTACTTATTCACAGTAGCGTAGATATGATTTATGAGCAAGCTTATGGTGAGTGGGTCTTGTGCATTTGCTTTGAGGGATTTGTTATTCACCTAACATACACTTTGAGCGACTTGAGCGATCCTTATGAGGCAGTGGTTCGTGATGTTTGTGTTGAGTTGTCATTTAAGTTATTCATGCATCAATATTATTTCCATTCTCTGTTAATGATTTGTAATTTGATTTATGATTGAGTATCCTTTGAGATGTGTTGAATACTATCTGTTGTGGACTGGGGGCATAAACTATATGAAATTGCTGACTGTAGTTTTGTAAGGAGAGTTGTTAATTGCTTAAGGAAAAGCAATAGCTTAAGTGTGGGATGATTTGATATGCATAGTTTTACACATATTTGCTTGCATATTATTGCGTATTTTCTTAGCAATTATTGTGCTTTTATTCCATGATCACCCGTGTTTTGTGTTCTTTTGCATTTCAAGAGAATTTATAGGACCATCATCAGTATTTGAGCAATTATAGATCAATACATGTGAAAACGAACGGGAATTCATCAAGATCAGATAAGAGCTCACAGTGCATACATTGAGCACGGCCTAGGTCCAAGCTGTGCTGATCACCACGGCCTGGACTCTGGCCGTGACCAACCATGAGATTTTGGTCTTCAAAACATGGCACTTTGGGCACGGTTTCCGTAGCCACCACGGCCTCTAGCATGGCCCGTGGTGGCTCAGCACCGGCGGGGGCACGGCCACGAGGAAACCCGAATTAGTGAGATCCGAATGTTCAGCACGGCCGGAGGCCGTGCTGAGACAATTATATAAGGAAAAATATTTTTTTAGGGTTAGCTAAGAAAGGAGTGAGAGAGAGCCCTGGCGGCTGGTTCAATTTTTGCATAGTGCTGAGTTCGGGAGAGAGTTGTAGGGAGAAATAATCCCGGAATCGTAAGGTTCCAAGTGCAAAACAGTAGTGGATCAATTCAAGAGGCAATGGGGAGATTAATCATAGTGCAGATCTAGATTTGGAGCTGTTCATCCAATTCGAGAGAAAAGGGTGTACATGTTTCATTTTCATTATTCTTCCATTGTAATTGATTTCCTAGTTGTTTTAGACATGAACATGTTTAGCTAGATTGATTAAATCCATTGGGATTTCTTTACTATATTGGCTTAATATTATATTATTGGATTGTTTGAGTTAGTTTTGTATTCTTCTTGCTTTCAGTATTAATAAGATAATGCATTATTCATGAGACGTTGTGAATTGTGGTGTTTAGATTTCTTTATGAGATTGAGAAGTCCATTTGGCAATTGGAATTTTGAATAGCAAGAACTGGTTAATAATCACTTAGAGATAAGGATAATTAACTAGCCGGATTAAGAATTAACAAAGCTTAATAGAGGCGGATTAAAGCTTAATGCTAATTTAAAAATCAATCGTTAGAAAGAGATTCCAACTTTAGGTTATTAGGTTTAGGAATTCGGTTATCTCGAGGGAGAAACTGAATTCAGTTAAGAATTCATCCACAGGTAGCATAATTGGACTCATATATCCTTTATCTTTTGTTTGATTGCCAACTAGTTTAGGTTCCCTTTGGGTTTGCTTTCTTGTCTTGGTTATTTCATTTATCCATTTATTCCTGTATCTCCCTTAGAACTTAGCTTGTAGCTATGAGTTAGTTTAGAAATTATTCATCATTCATTTTAGGTTAATATAACAAAGAACAAAGAAGTAACTCTGGGCTTTCACTTTCCCGAGGAATACGACCTTGATACTCGCCATGAGTGCTACACTGCATCGATAGGTACACTGCCTTGGATTATAGCTAACATAAATAGCCCATCATAGTCATCAATCCCTGAAAGCAATTATATTCAACTTACTTACCATAGGCTTGCTTATAAATCCCATCTCCACCACTGCAAACAATCAAATATCATAATCAAAGGGTTTTTACAAGGGTTGTAATGGGGCTTAGGTTTAGGTATGGAAATTTGAAAGTAAGGTGTAAATAATTTCTAGACTTTTGCAATGCCTTACCCACAATTTCAGCTCAAAAAGGACTAAATGCCAAACAAAGATAATTAAATTCACTATAGTTCCCAAGTCTTTAAAACAAGATAATGAATGAATACTCAATAAAGAACTGTTTGTTTTTCTTTTTGAAGAAGAAGAAACAATAGCACAAAATTACTTTGGATTTAAAGGAGCATCTAAACCAAATCTTTAAAGGACTTAGTGAATTGAAAGTACAAATAAAATCAATATTTTATCCAACAACTCAATGAACACATTGCAAAAATTCCAGAAATATGGTAGGGATCAACAAACGAAAGGCTTAACAAAGTGTGATGATAAAGCAAAATGGTAAAAATGAAGAAAGTGGATAGGCTCAAACTTGGCTAACTAATGCAAGTGAGTTTTTGAGAAGACTAATATGAAAATCATTGCCCAAAGGTTGAGCGAAGAAGATGTAATAATTTACAGACTTAATCAAAAGGTTGGTTACTAATGTAATTATAAGTATCAATCCAAATAGAATAAATAAGTGTATATGAAGGGGTTACTGGAGTATAATAATGTTTCATTATATTGTGTGTTATGGATATATAGATAAAAGGAAAGTGATAAATACTTTATCATGAGTCTACCAAGACTTATAAATCCATAAAGAGTTAGAACATGCAGTTTACTTTCTAGGATTGAGACGTATAGAGATAGAAGCTTAAAACTGCACGATAGTTCTAAACTTCGAGTACATAGACATATACGTTAAAAGGTTTAACATAGAAGAACCAAAAAAAGATTTTTGGTGATTTCTCATGACGCATCTGTAACACCCCCATCACATGCTAACCAATAAACATTAGCCAGGAAGCATACAAGCGTCGTAGAATATATACTACAAGTAGATAGGTCAATATGTAGGTTGTTAAGAATCCAGACACAAGGTTATTAACATATAAACATATGATTATACTTAAACATCATTTAACAAGTATTATAAACATCTTCTTATGCCTTATAAGGCATACTTCCATATATATCACATAACTACATACAAAAATGCATCAGGAGGAGACTTCACAAAACTGGCCCAACTTGATAGAACTACTAAAAGCTAGACTTCGCATACAACCAACGGATGCACTACTATTTACAAACCTGAAAAGAAAAATTTTGGAGAAGGGTGAGCCTCCAGCTCAGTAAATAAATAATCAACATAATCTATATCACATACACTTAATACAATTTCCACCCAATCACATAACTTTCCATGATATTCATAGTTTAGGTATAAAGTCATACCATTCTACTCAATTCATTACAACCATCATAGAACAAATACAATTCAACAATTGTGGTTAGTTCTCACGGCTTGTGGATCCCCTTTAATGTGCTGCTCCGCCTCATCCTCACATATCACACACGTGGTACTCGCCTCATCTCACATTATACACTTTTATAGCCTCTCTAGGCTTTAGCCTCCCAAGGCTTTATATATATATATTTTTTTTCACAGGGGAATCCACCATTCACATGCACATATGCACTTAACATCACAATTCAATCATTTCACTTATATTATATTTCAGCAATAACAATTGTTCCACTCAACACCAATCATTTCCATCTCAGTCATTCAAACATAAACAATATTAAGCAAACGCAACCATTTGCGGAACATTTGATTAAATATATGAACATAGCAAATATTAACTATTTACTTACTCAAAATATACTTATTCCTTTAGCATATAAGAACCTCCTTTCTCCACGACTTCCTTTCCAGGCCTTTGAGTACCTATCAACACATTCATCAATTCACATTTCATGCATATTACAAATATTCATGTAAATGCGAGTTCTAATGCATTACAAGATCATCCCCTCTCTAATTCATAGGTCTAACTCTTCCTCTAAGACTCTCAATTACTGTTTTAATATCCTATAAATATTTTCCATCTAGTTAAATACCAATTTAACTCAAATTAACATCAATAAATTGCATAAAACTAATCTCCAACATTTCTGTTTTCTAGACAGAATTTAGTACCAAGGTATATTTATTGCTGGGCAAAATTGGCTTAATACAAAAATCTCATATTAAATAGACATATCCATTTATGCGTCTAGTTTCATCTCCAAGAAGAATTACTCAATTCCGACTTCTATAGATTTAATTATTTTCAAATTACTGAGCAAGGGTCATACAGCTAGTTGTACCCGAGCAGCAATCTGTTTGCTCAATTTAAGCAACCAAAACGGCAAAAATAGCAAAATCACAAAACTACAAAGTTATAGAGGACTCTTTAAAATTTCCATAGACACCAATTAAGCTTAATTTGGACTTATATAACCCATGTTATGCCTAAAATACAGAACATCAAGGTTGCTGGAATTTTGACAGTTTTCTATCTTAACATACTTAAACTTAAATCAAGCTTAATCTTTATGCAATCATTCAATACTCTACTAATTCATGATAATCAGACCTTTAATTAATCAATGAGAGCATCAAATGAAGTTTTTCCAATTTGTAATCAAGAACCCTAATGACAAATTAATAACACTCAAGTAACAACTTACCAATTTCAG